>NC_133184.1:56350000-56377500 GCF_049306965.1 Danio rerio | reverse complement strand
TACTGTAGTTCTTGTTACCATAGCAACTATAGAATCACCACAACAGATCAATTACTGTAGTTCTTGTTACCATAGCAACTATAGAATCACCACAACAGATCAATTACTGTATTTCTTGTTACCATAGCAACTATAGAATCACCACAACAGATCAATTACTGTATTTCTTGTTACCATAGCAACTGTTGAATCACCATAACGGATCAATTACTGTAGTTCGTATTACCATAGCAGCTATAGAATCACCACAACAGATCAATTACTGTATTTCTTGTTACCATAGCAACTGTTGAATCACCACAACAGATCAATTACTGTAGTTATTGTTACCATAGCAACTATAGAATCACCACAACAGATCAATTACTGTAGTTCTTGTTACCATAGCAACTATAGAATCACCACAACAGATCAATTACTGTAGTTCTTGTTACCATAGCAACTGTTTAATCACCACAACAGATCAATTACTGTAGTTTTTGTTACCATAGCAACTATAGAATCACCACAACTGATCCATTACTGTAGTTCTTGTTACCATAGCAACTATAGAATCACCACAACAGATCAATTACTGTATTTCTTGTTACCATAGCAACTGTTGAATCACCACAACAGATCAATTACTGTAGTTCTTGTTACCATAGCAACTATAGAATCACCACAACAGATCAATTACTGTAGTTTTTGTTACCATAGCAACTATAGAATCACCACAACTGATCCATTACTGTAGTTCTTGTTACCATAGCAACTATAGAATCACCACAACGGATCAATTACTGTATTTCTTGTTACCATAGCAACTGTTGACTTACCACAACGGATCAATTACTGTAGTTCGTATTACCATAGCAACTATAGAATCACCACAACAGATCAATTACTGTATTTCTTGTTACCATAGCAACTGTTGAATCACCACAACAGATCAATTACTGTAGTTCTTGTTACCATAGCAACTATAGAATCACCACAACAGATCAATTACTCTATTTCTTGTTACCATAGCAACTGTTGAATCACCACAACAGATCAATTACTGTAGTTCTTGTTACCATAGCAACTATAGAATCACCACAACAGATCAATTACTCTATTTCTTGTTACCATAGCAACTGTTGAATCACCACAACAGATCAATTACTGTAGTTCTTGTTACCATAGCAACTATAGAATCACCACAACAGATCAATTACTCTATTTCTTGTTACCATAGCAACTGTTGAATCACCACAATAGATCAATTACTGTAGCTCTTGTGTTGCCATAGCAGCTATAGAATCACCACAAGAGATCAGTTAAGGGGATCACACACCAGATGCGCCGCAACACAGCGCGCACATGACAGTTAAAAGTTTCGCACATCAGACGCGCACATTTGCATGCTATTTAAAATGAAACTAATAGGAAAATGACAGAAATAGGAACAGCGTCCTCTCGTGGCTGGGTGCTGCGGATAGCTGCTAAGTGCTAACTTGCGGCGCCGGTGTGTGTACCGTGATAGAAACTTGTGTTTAGAATTCTAAAATGCAATGGCGATGTGGGGCGCTACGCAGCGGGTCGCTCAGCGATGCATCTGGTGTGTGACCCCCTTTACTGTGGTTTTTGTTACCCTAGCAACTGTAGAATCACCACAGGAGATTAAATCAAGTACTTTACTAAAGCATTCACCAACAAATGGTTTTAAATATTATAATAAAAACAGTATAATACAATTTACTATAGCAGTGGTTCTCAAACGTATTTTATCAAGTACCACCTCAGAAAAAAAAGTACCACCCTATGAGCAGTATTGAAATAGAGAGAAATATTAAAAATATTATTGTCAGGTCAGCCACTTTAAACATTATACATTGTTTGAACATTAACCCTGTACTGTGCTTGTATGGAGAAAAAAGCTAAAAATGTCAACATTTAAATTAAAATGTGCTTTTAAAAGTTAAAATGATGGGTTACTGTTCTTAAAAAGTAAAAAAAAAAGAAACACCTGTATTTAAATGTAAAGTATCAACACCTGGAAGCATAGCTTATATGTCTTCATATTCATATATAAATCATTTTTAAATATATGTAGCATGTACATATGACACATTTGATTCCTCCGTGCGTACCACTAGAAGTAAGCTGCGTACCACCAATGGTACACGTACCACAGTTTGAGAACCACTGTACTATAGTGAGTAATTCCATGCAAATGTCAAACTTGCCATTAAAAAAAGTAGGTTTTCGACAAAATAGCAAAACTATTTCTGTGTTTTTTGAGTACGTTTGTGTTTTACAGTGCTTTAAAAATACTCAAAAATGTCTGTCAATGTTTTCAAACTATTCTTTTTAATTTATCAAAGTCACACAAGTGG
This sequence comes from Danio rerio, assembly GCF_049306965.1. Classification (NCBI taxonomy): domain Eukaryota; kingdom Metazoa; phylum Chordata; class Actinopteri; order Cypriniformes; family Danionidae; genus Danio; species Danio rerio. The sequence goes on along the minus strand of NC_133184.1, from coordinate 56,375,140 downwards.
CAATTTCACATCTGTCACATCCATAACGAAGCTTTTTCCTCAAATGCAAAAATGTAAAATACAATTAATTCAATCATGTTTGTTTCATAGTGAGCCAACTCTTATCCTTTTGATTATTATCGTTTCTTTTGGTTTTTGCAGGTTAATTCACAGAGTTTTTGCGAAGTATGCTGTGTATACTGTAAACTCACAGACTTTTTTTGTCACATCCATAATGCATGTTTATTTTCCTCAATTAAAACATAATAAATGTTTACAGACGGATATTTTTTCTGCTACCACAACTCTAGTTGTTTTGAAAAATATAGAGAGATGCAGTGGCGCAGTAGGTAGTGCTGTCACCTCACAGCAAGAAGGTCGCTGGTTCGAGCCTCGGCTGGGTCAGTTGGCATTTCTGTGTGGAGTTTGCATGTTCTCCCTTCATTCGCGTGGGTTTCCTCCAGGTGCTCCAGTTTCCCCCACAGTCCAAACACCTGCAGTACAGGTGAACAGGGGCGCAACTGCACATTTACTGATGGGTATGCGGCTTCAACTTTTGCGCACCCCCGTTCAATCAAACTAAATGTTATAACAGGCACGTGATAAAATGTGGACAATATTTCCATCAATAAATGAAAGATATTTTTTCATAAAGATATCAATATGCTTAAAAAAAACTGTTTCGCAGTTCAGAACACAACTGAAATAGTATGAAGTAGTAAAAGGTATAATTACATTAAGCATGTTAAGTCGCAAAGAAATGCATCTCATCCCACCCCAAATTTCTTCTCAATTTAATTTTCCCTCACTAAATGATTATAGCACCTTGACTTGCCTTGCTTTTGGACTTTTTGTACTACATTTGTCAAAACAAAATGATAGACATGGGAGTCCTAAAGGGCAAAAGAACATTACAATAACTTCTCACATGCATACTGTGAGAAGTGTAAGGTCTGTCTTTGCAAGAACAATTGACTGAAACTGCTAAAAGTTAAATAAAAAAGACTGTCAAATGTTTAGTGTAAAGAACAAACAAAAACAAACAAATGTTCTATTTAATTAAAATGTTATAACTTAGTTTTTAGCTAAAATTAAAATAGTTTTGAGCTAAGAAGTTACCAAAAGGCCTGATGAATCAATATGATACATAATAAATTCATAAAAACATGTATATGGTATGAAAAATGGGGGGGGGAGGGGTGGAATGATTTAAAAAAAAAATACAATATTATACGCGTATAAAATGCTATATATATTTTATATATATATTATTTGAAACTTTTAATATGGATAATTTCAAAAATAGTTTTGGCACAATTGTGTGACCCGCCCCATACCCCCCCCCCCCCCCCCCCCCCCCCCCGATAATCTGCATACCCCCTTTTTGCGCCACTGCAGGTGAATTGTGTGGGCTAAAATTGTCTGTAGTGAATGAGTGTGTGTGTGTGTGTTTCCCAGAGATGAGTTGCGGCTGGAAGGGCATCCGCTTAAATCCCCATTCTGATGCTCACTTTGAACTGCAGCAAATCATCTTGACATTGTCAACATGCCTAAATGCATTGAGTTGCTGCCAAGTGATCGGCTGGTCATAAATTTGCAATAACAAGCAGTTGGACAGGTGTACCTAATAAAATGGCCGGTTAGATTCACTACTACAGATTTATGTGCATGGAAGTGAAGGCATTTGTTTGCTCAGCATCACTGTGTTACATGGATGAAGTCATTATTTATATTATACTACAATATACCAAAGTTTACTGTAGTAAAAACTAAACTTATTCATCAGCAAAGAGCTGTAAATAGCCTACTACAATATAATACTCCTGATTCAGACACACTATAATTACTATAGTATTTTTTTTAATGTGCATGGAAGTGATGGCATGTGTTTGCTCGGGATCATCGTGTTTCTCTGATGAACGGATGATGTCATCATATAAATATTTATGAACTGTAAATGGGCCGAGGCGAGAGGGAGCTGTTTGGGGCTTGTCCTGTTGTGTCGATTCCCTAGCGAGGGCTCTCAGGCACACAGGCAGCATTGTTGTGAGCCGATTCAGTGTTCAGATAGACACTGACTGTCTGTCGTCTCTCTTTCCAGGCCGGTTCTCTAGGTGGAGTCGCTTTTCCTGGCATTATCGGCCAGCTTTTCCTGTTGTGCGAACTTTACCAACAGCGTCTCTCCGTCCGAGTCTCTCTCTCTGTGTTTATTAGCGATGTCCGAGATTCGTTCGTTCGAGTCGGTTCCTTTCGCGAGCCTTTACACTGAAGCGCTCTGTGTAAATGATTCATTCGCGAGTCGATTGAATCATTTAGGGAGCGATTCTTAAGTCAGCTACTGTAACTTCTGACCAATTTGAGGGATGTAAACAAAAACAATGCTCCTAATGTATTTCCAGTTTGATAAACAATGTTATGTTAGTTGTTTTAATGTTAAGTTAGGATTGAATTGCCTCTCAGGGGTCACCACAGCGGAATGTACTGCCAACTTATCCAGCAAATGTTTTATGCAGCAGATGTCCTTCCAGCTGCAACCCATCACTGGGAAACACCCATACATGAGTAAATTATGACAAGGAAAAAAATAAATTGACACAGGAGAAATAAAAACATTTTATACACAAGAAAAAAGTTGTATTTTGTAAATTAAAATATTTAGTTTTTGCTTGGGTTGTCTATTGTCAACCCAAAAAATCTGACTCAAATTATCCTTATTTCTAAAAAAAAAAAAAAAAAAAAAAAAAAAAAAAAAAATATATATATATATATACAATGGATAGGCATATGCACTCACCGGCCACTTTATTAGGTACACCTGTCCAACTGTTCATTAACCAATGGCAGCAATCATATGGCAGCAACTCAATGCATTTAGTCATGTAGACATGGTCAAGAGGATCTGCTGCAGTTCAAAGCGAGCATCAGAATGGTGAAGAAAGGGGATTTAAGTGACTTTGAACGTGGCATGGTTGTTGGTGCCAGATGGGCTGGTCTGAGTATTTCAGAAACTGCTGATCTACTGGGATTTTCACGCAAAACCATCTCTAGGGTTTATAGAGAATAGTCTTTAAAAAAGGAAATATCCAGTGAGCGGCAGTTCTGCTGCCGCAAATGCTGCCAGAGGTCAGAGGAGAATGGCCAGACTGGTTCCAGCTGATAGAAAGCCAACAGTAACTCAAAAAAGCACTCGTTACAACCGAGCTCTGCAGAAGAGCATCTCTGAACACACAACACGGCCAACCTTCAGGCGGATGGGCTACAGCAGCAGAAGAGCACACCGGGTGCCGCTCCTGTCAGCTAAGAACAGGAAACTGAGGCTACAATTCACACAGGCTCACCAAAACTGGACAATAGAAGATTGGAGAAACGTTGCCTGCTCTGATAAATCTCCATTTCTGCTGCCACATTCGGATGGTCAGGTCAGAATTGGTGGTGTAATGGTGTGGGGGAGATTTTTTTGACACACTTTGGGCTCATTAGTATCAATTGAGCATCGTGTCAACACCACAGCCTACCTGAGTATTGTTACTGACCATGTCCATCCCTTTATGAGCACAGTGTCTCCATCTTCTGATGGCTACTTTAAGCAGGATAACACACCATGTCATAAAGCGTGAATCATCTCAGACTGGTTTCTTGAACATGACGATGAGTTCCCTGTACTCAAATGACCTCCACAGTCACCAGAGCTCAATCCAATAGAGCACCTTTGGGATGTGGTGGAACGGAAGATCGGCATCATGGTTGTGCAGCCGACAAATCTGCAGTCACAGCATGATGCTATCATGTCAATATGGAGCAAAATCTCTGAGAAATATTTCCAGTAGCCTGTTGAATCTATGCCAAGAAGGATTAAGGCAGTTCAGAAGGCAAAAGGGGTCCAACCTGGTACTAGTAAGGTGTACCTAATAAAATGGCCAGTAAGTGTAAGTACAAAAAAAAAGTTATAAATCTCATCACTGTTACATTTAAAAATAATACACTAAAATTAGTTAATTAGTCCTAATTAAAATTAAAGTAAAATAATTAAAAATAAAAATCTGATACAATCAGTAGCATTTGCACATCTGTGCTCATATTTATATGGATATTCAAAATTTCGTGTTGTTAAAAATATCAAGGGTCACGTGACAACCCAAAAAAAGGAATCACTGACTTGAATTGAACCGCTCGAAAGAACCGACTCTCGGAAATGGGTCGGACTTCCCATCTGTATCGCCGTATGTGTGTCTGTGAGTGTGTTTGCGTGCGCGCGCGTGTGTGTGTGTGTGTGTCCGCGCTGGCCGTGACTTTGGATTATCGTGTTATGGGTGACTGCACCATCTGCGGGTCCTGCTCTCAACAAGAGCTTTTTTCCAGACTAAAACACGCTTTCTGAAATCCGCACACAAGTTCTGGAAATGGCTGTGAAGCGAGGAGCGACGCGAAATCCATCGGTGGGTCAAACACAACTGCGTACAGTAACGTGTGTGTGTGTGTGTGTGTGTGTGTGTGTGTGTCAGACTGTATGTCTTTCAATGGTTACATGTACCTGTCTCCATATTTGATGCCGCATGCTGTGTGGGGGCGCGCGTGTTTGTGTGTGTGTGTGTTTTAAACGGGCTTTATGAAGTGTTATTAGTTTAAAATGGTTTTATATTGGAGTGTGTTATGTTTTTAGTATTAAACGAGCTTTATATGGAGTGTGTGTTATTAGTTTTAGTTTTTCAAATGCATTTATATGGAGTGTTAATATTAGGTTTAAATTGGTTTATATGGAGTGTGTATTATTACTATTATTAATATTAGGTTTATATGGAGTGTGTATTATTATTATTATTATTATTATTATTAGGTTTAAATGGGTTTATATGGAGTGTGTGTTATTATTATTATTATTATTATTATTATTATTATTATTATTGTTGTTGTTTAAATGGGTTTATATGAAGTGTGTGTTATTAGTTTTAGTTTTAAAATGGCTTTATACGAAGTGTTTGCTATTATTATTGGGCTTTATAGGAAGTGTGTTATCATTTAGTTTTAAACAGGCTTTAAATGGAGTGTGTTATTATTTAGTTTTAAATAGCTTTTATAGAGTGTATGTTGTTATTTTTAGTTTTAAAATGCCTTTAGGTGTTTTATTATTTTTTTATTATTAGTTTTAATTGGGCTTTATAGGGAGTGTGTTATTATTATTTAGCTTTAAGCATGCAGGCTTTATAAGCATGTGTTATTATATAGCTTTAAACAGGCTTTATATGGAGTGTGATTTATTATTTTTTTGTTTAAAATGGCTAAACATGGAGTGTGGTGTTGTTGTTTTATTCTTAAAAAGACTTTATATGTAGTGTTATTTTTTTTTGTTTTAACATGGAGCGTGTTTATTATTCTTTAGATTTTCAAATGCCTTTATATGGAGTGTGTGCTTTTTTGTTTTAAATGGGCTTAATATGGAATGTGTTTATTATTATTATTATTATTATTATTATTAATATTATTATTTTAAAATGGCTTTATATCAAGTGTGTTATTATTATTATTATTATTATTATTATTATTAATATGATTATTATTAATATTATTATTTTAAAATGGCTTTATATCAAGTGTGTTATTATTATTATTATTATTATTATTATTATTATTATTATTATTATTATTATTATTATTATCATGTTTAAATGGCTTTATATGGAGTGTGTGTTTTTTTAGTTTTAAAATGGCTTTATATGGTGCGTTATTAATATTATTATTATTATTATTATTTGTTTAAAATAGCTTTATATGAAATGTGTGTTAAAATTATTGGTTTTAAACAGGCTTTATATGGAGTGTGTTATTATTATTTAGTTTTAAATGGCTTTTTTTGGAGTGTATGTTATTATTTTTAGTTTTAAAATGCCATTAGGTGTGTTATTATTATTATTATTATTATTATTATTATTAATAATAATATTATTAGCTTTAAAATGGCTTCATATGAACTGTTTGTTGTTATTAGTTTTAATTAGGCTTTATATGGAGTGTGTTATTATTTAACTTTAAGCCGGCTTTATATGGAGTCTGATTATTATTTTTTTAGTTTTAAAATTTAGTGTGTGCTTTTTTGTTTTAAATGGGCTTAATATGGAGTGTGTTTATTATTATTATTATTATTATTATTATTATTATTATGTTTAAATGGCTTTATATGGAGTGTGTGTTATTATTATTAGTTTTAAATGGGCTTTATATGGAGTGTGTGTTTATTATTTAGCTTGAAGCGGGCTTAATGTGGAATGTTATTATTATTATTAGTTTTGAATGGGCTTTATATGTGTCTTTATGGTGTTAAACTTTGATTGTGAAGTCTTTATTACTGCTATTTTCTGTGGTTTGCTGATCTGAAGGAGTTTTTAGTTAAATATTAATTAATTCATCCTGAAGCTTAGTCATTTCTGCTTTAACCCTTTCAGATTTAGTTTTCTGACTGGGTAGTTTTCACGTTTTATAAGTCTTCGTGGAAATGTGGCATTTCTGTCAGTCTTTATTGTGTTAAACTGCGATTGTGTCTTATTTAGTCTTGATAAAGTCTTTATTACTGTTATTCTTTGTTTTGAGTTTGCTGATCTGAAGGAATTTTACCAGTTTCATCCTGAAGCCTAATATACTTTAATATCCTGATTGAGTGGTTTTTACATTATGGACATTAACACTTGATGGTTTATTCATATTATGGATGCATTTAGTCTAAAAAGCTTGCAACTAAACAAAAGTATATCGAATATTTTCGTTTTATTATTCTCAAGCTTTAATATTATTTATTATATTGAAGTTTTAATGACCTTATTATTGTTTTTAAATGTAAAAACAAATGTGAAATTAGGGTCATGGTTTTTACACAGCGTTTAAATAATCAAAACATTCTGTTAAAGTCAAATTTGCATTATTTTGATGATTGTGTGTTGACAAAGAGAGATGCTCAGATGGAAGTGTTTGGTCCCTAATCCTCAAGCTTTCATTGTTATCATGTGTTGAGTTCTATTGATGTCTCTTAAAGAGACAGTGCACCCAAACAATTAATATAGGCTTTTTAATATTCACTTTTTTGCGTAAACATCCCTTTAACTGTGTAATTATTCTCAAAAGTCATATTTTATTGTGTAAATGCATTTAATAACTTCTAAGTGTCACGTTTTGCGTGATCAAAACAGGAAACAAAAAGGTGCTGATCCAAGTGCAGATTTATTTACAGTGCATCAACATAAAACAAGGTGTTCAAAGTACAAAGTAACAAATAAACGACAAAACCAAACTAAATCAGAGACGAAGCTCAGGAATAACAAACTCAAACAACTAAACTTAACTAGAAAACAGACGAGACAAATAAAACACGAACTAGACTGAGGCAAAATACAAGAACAAGATCAGAATAACAAACTCGGAATACTAGACTTACTGGAATAACTGGAACAAGAAAGACAACGACGCGACAACAAACAGTGGTGGAGTGATGGAATATATAGTCCAGATAATCAACAGAAACGGAGACAGCTGTGAATAGAATCACTGTATGTGTTCCGGTGTATGCGCGAGGTATGTATGGAGTTGTAGTCTTTTTGGGACGCTGTAGTCCATTCTGACTCCATTGCGCCCTCAGGTGGTCACGGACAGTTGTGACACTAAGAAGAGATTTTTGCTAATTAATTACAAAGTCATTTTTCACATGCACAGATTCATCCTTTCATTTTCCACAGCGGAATGAACCACCAACTTTTCCAGCATATGTTTTACACGGCGGATGCCCTTCCAGCTGCAACCAAATTCTAGGAAACACCCATACACACTCATTCACACACGCACTCATAGACTAAGCCCAATTTAGTTCATCAATTCTCCTATAGCACATGTGTTTGGACTGTGGGGTAAACCAGAGCACCCGGAGGAAACCCACATCAACACGGGGAGAACATGCAAACTCCACACAGAAATGACAACTGACCCAGGCGGGACTCGAGCCAGCATCCTTCTTGCTGTGTGGCCACCGTGCTAACCACTGAGTGGTCGTGCCACCCAAATTAGCAGTACTTTCATGAACATTTTAATACTTTAAAGTGATATACAGTACACTACCTGGCAAATGTCTTGTCGCCTATCCAAGTTTTAGGAACAGCAAATAATAAGTTGACTTCTAGTTGATCATTTGGTATCAGAAGTGTCTTATATGAAAGGGAAAGGTCCCTAGATGGCGCTTATATGAGGACAATAAAATCTGATCATGCCTTGATTATTGATGATTTGATTAGGACAGTAAGCTCTGACTCTGCTTAAAGTCTCAACACTGAACAGAAATAATGTCCAGTATAGAATATAAAGTCCTGCTGCAGTGGAGACAGAATGAATATTGTGTCTGACTCCATCATGAGCTTGGAGAACTGCATCCATACATCTCTGACATGACTCAAATCACTGATTAATAAAGTCATCTGGAATGAAGAAGAAAGCCTTCAGCAGGACTCCCAGAGTTCATCAAGAGTCTTTGTGTTCATCTTCAACGCCTCCTCCTTCATCTTAGTCCAGACATGCTCAATAATGTTCATGTCTGGTGACTGGGCTGGCCAATCCTGGAGCAGCTTGACCTTCTCTGCTTTCAGGAGCTTTGATGTGGAGGCTGAAGTATGAGAAGGAGCGCTATCCTGCTGGAGAATTGTCCCTCTCCTGTGGTTTGTAGTGTAATGGGCAGCACAAATGTCTTGATACCTCAGGCTGTTGATGTTGATCATCCACTCTGCAGATCTCTCGCACGCCCCCATACTGAATGAACCCCAAACCATGATTTCTCCTTCACCAAACTTGACTGATATCTGTGAGAATCTTGGTTCATGCTGGTTCCAGTAGGTCTTCTGCAGTATTGGTGATGATAGATGCAGATCAACAGATGATTCAGCAGAGAAATCCACCTTCTGACACTTTTACACATCATCAACTAGAAGTCCAGATATTATTGTTTGCTATTAAGACTGGGATCCTTGTCAAGACTTGTCAGGCAGTGTATTGTCTGGGTTGGTGTTTTATATTACGCTACAAAATCTTTGTAATAAACTCCCAGTGCATTTTCTGTTTGGATATGGAAAATTTGGAGATTCAGCTAAACTATCCAACATTATTTTTATAAAATAGCAAAATATTATTATTAATATTATATGAATTTCTTTTCCCGATCAGCTACAGAACAAAAATAATTTAGTTGTTATAAATAGGTGAAAACTAAATTTAAGCCAATATTTTCTCAATATAATTCAATATAATTAAATAATTCAAGCGTAATTAAAAATTAGCATTTTCTGCCAACATAAATCCCAATATTAAAGTTTTTATTGTGAAAATATTAAATCAAGGTCATATTTTTATGTTAACAGAGCTTGATTTGAGTTTAATGACCTCCTGACATTTATTTTTAATACTTTATAGACTCAAAGATTAGTTAAAGATCATTGTTTCATGCAGTCATGCAGTGCTTGACTGTTTCTGTGCACATTTTGACAGATATTATGTTTACCATGTTATAAAACATGCAGAAGGTTGTAAAAAATAATGATGCGAAGCCTTACAGGTGATTTTTCTTATTAATTTGAATATTCAGCTAAGTTATCCACTATAATTTTTTTAATTAAATCAAACAACCAAAAATATCATTATATCTGTTTTCATTTAGTTACAGAACAAACCACTTCTGTTCAATTACTTGCTTAATCTAATTTACACTTTAAGCTCAATACTAGTATCTTGTAAAATATTATGTACCGTTATCATGGCAAAGATGAAAATAAATGAGTTATTAAAACAATTGTGTTATTATTTTATTATATAAAAAACTGCATTTTTAATCCTTTTTTCAGTCAATTAAGCTAAAATGATCAATATAATAATTCCCTATTGAATCTTATGTAGAAGCTTAATTAAAAATGGCCATTTTCTGTTTACATAAATGCCAATACTGAGGTTTTTTATTGTGAAAATACTAAATCAGGGTCCTATTTGTATGTAAACAGAGCTTCATTTGTGTTAAATGACTTCCTGGCATTTATTATTAGTACTTTATAGACTCGAAGACTCATTAAAAATCATTTAGTCTCAGAGACTCTCAGTGGCCAACTGTTTCTGTTCACATTTTTCCAGATATTGTTAATATTATTTAATAAATCATGCAAAACGATGAAAAAAATTATTCATTTTGTAATATAAAATTTTTAGAATTATTAATAAATATTTGGATTTATTTACGCGGCGTCTTAACATATGAAAATTACATTAATTTTGGATATTCAGGTAAATTTTTCACCATTATTATTATTATGAAAAAACGTAAAATATTTTAGGCACCTTAAGAATAGTTTTTTTCTATTGGCTACAAAACAAAATAAATCAGTTATTATAAATGGTTTATTAAATTTAGGTGTTAAAAATGTTAAATTATCATTTAACTTTTAAGGATCAAATATTCCCTTATTGAAGTTTATGTTAAAGTCATAATTCAAGCGAAATAAAAAATGAGCGTTTTCTGTCCACATAAATCCCATTATTGAGGTTTTTATTGTGAAAATATTAAATCAGGGTCATATTTTGATGTAAACGATGCTTCATTTGTGTTTAATGACCTCCTGATATTTATTATTAATACTTTATCGAGTTTCTTCATTGTTATTTAGACTTAAAGGCTTAACGTTTAATAATGGGATTTATGTGATTTACTCATAATAATTGGATTTAATGTTAGAACAAATATTTTCCCTATTGAAGTTTGTGTTAAAGTAAAATAATTTAAGCCTAATTAAGTACGAGTCGTTATTAAGATTTTGTATTGTGAAAATATTAAATGAGGGTCATATTTGGATGTAAACAGAGCCTCTTTTGTGTTTAATGACCTCCTGGCATTTTTTATTAATACTTTATAGACTCAAAGAATCATTAAAAATCATTGTTTACAGCGGCCGACAGTTTCTGTGCACATTTTTACAGATATTATGTTTACCATTTTATAAAACATGCAAAAGTTGAAAAAATAAATGATGCAAAGCCTTTACAGGTGATTTTTCATATTAATTTGAATATTCAGCTAAATTATCCACTATTATTTTTCAGTAAAAACAAACACACACAAAAATATCATTATAATTGTTTTCATTTAGTTACAGAACAAACCACTTCTGCTCAATTACTTGCTTAATCTAATTGACACTTTATGGTACAAATATTATGTAGTGTCATCTTGGCAAAGACAAAAGAGATGAGTTAAGACATTTGTGTTATAATTTATTATACAAAAACAATATTTAACTTATTTTTTCTGTCATTTAAAATAAAATGATCAAATAATAATTCTCTATTGAAGTTTATGTTGAAGCTAAATTAAAAACGAGCATTTTCTGTTTACATAAATCCCATTATTAAGGCTTTTATTGTGAAAATATAAAATTAAGGTCATAGTTGTATGTAAACAGAGCTTCATTTGGGTTTAATGACCTCCTGGCATTTATTAATAATACTTTATGCGTTAGATTCAAAGGCTTAACGTTTAATAATGGGATTTAGGTGATTTAATATTAATATTGGGATTTAATATGTTAGAACAAATAATAAATTATTTCCCTTATTAAAGTTTATGTTAAAGTAATTCGAGGTTAATTAAATATGAGCCGTTATTGAGGATTTTATTGTGAAAATATAAAATCAGGCTCATATTTTTATGTAAACAAAGCTTCATTTGTGTTTAATGACCTCCTGACATTTATTATTAATACTTTCTAGAGTTTTTTAGTGTGCTTTAGACTACGAGACTCATTAAAAATAGCGGCCGACAGTTTCTGTGCACATTTTTACAGATATTATGTTTACCATTTTATAAAACATGCAAAAGTTGAAAAAATAAATGATGCAAAGCCTTTACAGGTGATTTTTCCTATTAATTTGAATATTCAGCTAAATTATCCACTATTATTTTTCAGTAAAAACAAACACACACAAAAATATCATTATAATTGTTTTCATTTAGTTACAGAACAAACCACTTCTGTTCAATTACTTGCTTAATCTAATTTACACTTTATGGTACAAATATTATGTAGCGTCATCTTGGCAAAGACAAAAGAAATGAGTTAAGACATTTGTGTTATAATTTATTATATAAAAACAATATTTAACTTATTTTTTTTCTGTCATTTAAAATAAAATGATCAAATAATAATTCTCTATTGAAGTTTATGTTGAAGCTAAATTAAAAACGAGCATTTTCTGTTTACATAAATCCCATTATTAAGGCTTTTATTGTGAAAATATAAAATTAAGGTCATAGTTGTATGTAAACAGAGCTTCATTTGGGTTTAATGACCTCCTGGCATTTATTAATAATACTTTATGCGTTAGATTCAAAGGCTTAACGTTTAATAATGGGATTAATGTGATTTAATATTAATATTGGGATTTAATATGTTAGAACAAATAATAAATTATTTCCCTTATTAAAGTTTATGTTAAAGTAATTCGAGATGAATTAAATATGAGCCGTTATTAAGGTTTTTATTGTGAAAATATTAAATCATATTTTTATGTAAACTGCATTTGTGTTTGATGACCTCCTGGCATTTATTATTAATACTTTATCGAGTGTTTTAGACTCAAAGTTTAATAATAGGATTTTAGTGATTTATTAATAATGGCAGAATTGGATTTAATATGTTAGCACAAATGCTTGAATATTTTCTCTATTAAAGTTTAGGCTGTAAAATAATTCGAGGTTAATTAAATATGAGCCGTTATTGAGGATTTTATTGTGAAAATATAAAATCAGGCTCATATTTTTATGTAAACAGAGCTTCGTTTGTGTTTAATGACCTCCTGACATTTATTATTAATACTTTATCGAGTTTTTTTAGTGTGCTTTAGACTACGAGACTCATTAAAAATCAGCGGCCGACAGTTTCTGTGCACATTTTTACAGATATTGTATTAACTTTGAACAATTGGGCCTTTGTTTGGCGATGGCTTTGAGACGCGGTGGTTCAGTCATTGTGCCCACAGTAATTACTGCATCTACACACACACACACACACACTTGCAGGCCATTGTGGAGTAATGAGCTTTAGCTTCATTCACACTTAATGAGTGCATGATGAGAGCTGACGGATTCATCGTGATGGGTGAGAGTCTGTGCGTTTACATCTGTCAGAAACAAAGCCTGAGTGTGTTTGCAGCGGTCAGACGCTGTATATTCTGCTCCACTGAGCTGCGGTTAGTGCTAAAACTTTTATTAAACAATCAGAGGTGTGTTCATCTTTTCTGTTTTAGTTTAAAGGCAGGATATTATGCAAAAATGACTTTCATAAGGTGTGTAAACCCAGTTGTGTGTCAGCAGTGTGTGAATATCTCCAGCTTCTGGTGAACATGAATTAACAGTATGTGTTATAATCAGACTTGATAAAAACACTTTGACTGGCATTAATTGTCATCAGACAGGTAAAGCCCCGCCCACTAGTGCCCATCTCTCCCTCATTAGCATAAACAGCAGGCCTGAGTGAGAAGCAGCCGTCTGTCCATTAGCCATTAGAGTGTTTGAGCTGCTGAAGATGATGTCAGCATAGACTAAGAGGATTATAGATGTGGAGATTTAAGATGAACAGCGACAGGAGCGACATAGACTGATACAAGCACACACACACACCTGACCAGCACTGACAACACTAGTGCTGTTTTACATCTGCCACTATGCTGACACACAGGCATTTGTAGCTCCGCCCTGTTTTAAAAAGAGCACAATGTCATTTGAATTTAAAGCGACAGTCACCAAAATGCCACAATTAGGATCAATTAATTAAGATCAACATTAATAATATAACACTGTAAAAAGCAGTTGCTTCACCTGAAAAATCCTAGAACTGTGCATTTCATAAATGATCTTTTATAAATATGTACATTGTTCATTTACTTAAAGTGAGTAAACCTGTTGGTTTAAAAATTATGAAGTCAAGTCCACTAATTGATTTTCAAGTGTATTTAGGAAAATGTATTTACTCTAGTAGTCATCGTAGAAGTAGTCGTTTGGGATGCAGCAATACAGTTAGCCCATGGTTTAATACATACCTCGGTTTTTTTAAAAACTGTTTTCGGTTCGGTTCTCATGGCTTGACACGTGTTTTTTGTTTTTATTCTATAGGCAATAGGAACAGCGAGAGGTTAAGGAGAAAAAAATAAAAGAGATTTATTGCAATACTCATTTTGTTTTACTTTAAAGCCAAGAAAAGTACAGTAGTTCCTAGAGTATTGTGTAAAATAATGAACACTGAAATCTCACAGCTGCTGCTGCATGCACAAACTGAGAACACATGAAATCCTCCACTTTGAAAATAGACACACATGTGAAGTTAATAAAGGTAAATTGGCCATTTCAAATAAACATATTTGTACTTCAGTAAACCTAAATAAACATCTTCATTATCTCGGTGCTGAAAAATGTGAGACTGTCGTCTGTAATGCGGCTCGAGTGCTTTTATAAGATGACAGAAGCCCACATCTCCAATCACCGAAAACGGCTGCAAATCTTCAGCAGTAAACACCCGCACTGCCTTTGTTATTTTACGTGTCTCTCGGCACCAGTTGGGTTTGTTTGCTTGACAGATTCAGCGAGGGATTGTTGCTGTTTGGAGGACTTTATTACCTTCTCTGCTGTCCTGCCGTCAGACAGTGATATTGCTGGGTGATGCGCTGCAGATGTGCAGTCATGGTTATACGTGTAAATCAATGCTTGCACAGTTATTTTTTTTATTCACCATTTTTTCTTTTATTGTCATTATGCTTACCGGCAAAACCAAATTGTCCTCACACCACAGATTTGAAAGACGCCGGCGCTTCCTCGTACTGTTGCCTCACTTCACCGGTGCTTCCTTGTGCTGTTGCCTCAGCCTCACTTCACCGCCGCTCGCCATGTTAAAGTGTGGAATGATGGTCAAGCGCTCCATGACTTTAGAGCACAGTGATTGGATATTTACTCGCGGGGAGGAGTTTCCTCATCTCAGCTCATGGACTTACAGGCACACACAGTCAATTCGGGGAGATATAAAACACACATAAAATATTTAAACACAAAACCGAGAAAACCACAATTCACAAGCGCATATTGAACCGTGGAGGTCGTACCGAACAGTGAGAAATAAAACAACCTTGATATCAGTCATCATTCATTTTCTTTTCAGCTTAGTCCCTTTATTAATCTGGGGTCGCGACTCCGGAATGAACTGCCAACTTATCCACATACCTGTCAACATTGGGATGAGAAAATAAGGGATATGCCCACCATAATAAGGGATCCCCCCCCCGGAATACGTCCCGGCGGGTACGTACGACTGCAGTTTTGTTTTTGCGAATCCGCGAGAGGCCGCTGTTGTGCGCTTTTTCGCATCTCAAACGCCTCTCGCGAGTGCAGTTCGCGCCCGCGCTGTTCTCGCGTGAACCCACCAGAGGCCGCTGTCCCGAAATCAACAGTTTAGCTTATTAAAATTAACAGCTATTATAATGAAATACAATCAAGCTATCAAATCTAATTAGCCGTTTCTCCACTGTATAACTCACACATTCTGATTAAAGAGCAACGAATGAATCTCTCATTTAATAAGATTTTATTATTACATTAAATAAGAGGTGCCACTTTAAAAATGCACACATCTAATGTTATAATGAAAGCATTCGACTGCTTTCCGTACATTTTATGCTCATTTAAGACGAAATTAGTTGTGATTGGAAAAACAAAACACCAAGATCGACATCCTTATATGTTATTATTATTAATTATGTGTGTATGTCTGTTTAAACCAATGACTGTAAAAAATATGGACGACGCGACAGCCCCTTTTCCCATTGAACGCCTTGAGGGCAAAACGCCTGCTTGACGGGCACAAACTGTCGCAAAAGACTGCTGAAATTGGAGCCTTGACATGGGCAGTAGGACTGTCTGATGGAGCCAGAGGAGGAGCCGCGAAAATGAGCAGAGTCGAGCTTCCAATCAAACGCTTTATGTAAAATCAACCACGCCCCCCGAACTTCTCAGCATGCGTTTGCTGTCATATCAACACAAATGGATGTAATAACGTTAACAAATATGAGGGTTTTATATATTCAATCGCGCCAGCTCCAGGCCGCAGCGCTTAACCTACTCGCGGCGTCGCGGGCTGATTCCGGCTCGCATGCGGCAGCGCCGGCTCGCTCGGCCGCCGCATCTGGCTCGATTGACTCGGGCTGGAATCGGGCAGTGAGTCCAGGTATCCGGAATAAGTTAGGTCCAGCAGAGGTAGTCAGTCTGAGCTCTGAGGGGTAAGTCTCCGGCTGGAATCTAGCCGGAACTGGCCCGAGTGTATTTTGCTATCTGGGTGGCTAGGCGTGTATCAGCAAACTAATAAAGCCCGAAAAAAGCCCTGACCTTAGAGAATAAACAGTGTTCCACCAGATCATGTATGTCAGAAACTATAGTTTACTGCTGAACTCATTTTGTCATGGTAAAATAACACAGAAATCGAATAACAACACTTCAGTCTCCTGCCGAAGCTCAGACGCGCTGCTTTGAGAAACTGTCAATCACAACTGTCAATCACGATGACACGCCCAGCATTAAATTACTGCTAAAAACAAACTGTTCACAAAAATGAAGATCTGCACCTATTTCAGCACAATAACCAGTGCCTTAATCCACCAGAACCATCTTTCGGGACAGTTTATTGCAAGTGTAATTAATTTTTTTATTTGGGCTCAAGTCTCCTTCATTAAAACGGAGGAGGCGGGCTTTATGACTTGTACTGCAGCCAGCCCCCAGGGGGCGATCTAACGGCCGAGACCTTCACTCAAACGCAGGCTTGCGGCACACTTGGTTTAAACACGCACCCAAAAGCCCAGACTTTCTCTCCTCTTCAAATCACGAGTACAGAATCCGTTTGGGAAACAGCGTCTGTTTATCACTATGGAGCGCGTCAGCTGACAGTCACGCACCATTGTTTTGAGGATTGTATAGGATGGGCGACGGCAAGTCTAATCAAAAGGAAATGAAATTGTGCCGTTTTGAATATTTATAAGAGTTTTCATTCCTAAACAAAGCCAAAGCACAGAAGACTCACGTTTTAGAGTATGGGGCGACCCCTGGTGGTTCGGCAGTATAGGTTGCGTATAGGGAGGCTCGGCTGTTCAGAGAAAGACTGAAAATATGGGAGAAATACGGGAAAAGACCTTTACGGGATGATAGGGGGATAGAACAGTAAAATACGAGAGAATCCCGGAAAAAAACGGGAGGGTTGACAGGTATGCTTATCCAGCATATGTTTTACACAGCGGATGCCCTTCCAGCTGCAACCCATCACTGGGAAACACCCACACACTCATTCACACACATACACTACAGACAATTTGGCTTACCCAATTTCCCTATAGCGCATGTGTTTGGACTTGTGGGGGAAACCGGAGCACCCGGAGGAAACCCACGCGAACAGAGGGAGAACATACAAACTCCATGCAGACAACGCCAACTGACCCAGCCGAGACTCGAACCAGCGACCTTCTTGCTGTGAGGCGACAGCGCGACTCACTGTACCACCCACCTTAATATCTGTGAGTTTTAAAAACAAGTCCACCATTTCTCTTATAAACTGACCCTCAGAGCTGAATTTTGGTCAGTCTTGAGTTGTTATATTTGCACAGAGAGTTTAAGCAACCAAAATATGATGCAGAAATGTTTCTGTAAGCGCATGCATCTTAAAATGTGCTTTAAATCAGGCTCAACCCGAAATCCTGAGGTTTCTGTGAAGCCAAAATCTGCTGTGGGCGGTGACACTAAAACACCCACTGTGGTCAATGCAGACTTTGGGATGTGAGCACAGTTTGAGTCATTGTTCAGATCTGTTTATAGACGCTGGAGAGATTTGGATGAGTTTGCTGAGGTCTTTTACTCTGGAAATATGGAGAAGCGGCTGTGATAAAGAGGTCATACTTTTGTTTTTTTCTTTCCTGCAGCTTATGATTATGAAATATAAATGAATCATGAAAGCTTAGAGTGGTTTCTGAAGTGAAACGCACCACTGTTCTAAAATCAAGGTTGGTAGAGCCAGTCTTTTGTGTTCGCCAAAGCTACAAAATACAGCAAGACAATTTGATATATAATAACAACTTAAAGTAGCGGCTTTATATATGAATATATAATAAAATGTCATTTATTTCAGTGATATGAAGCTTATTTTTTTAGCATAATTTTTACAGCCTTCAGTGTCACATGATCCTTCAGAAATCATGATAATTTGAGGATTTGATGCTTAGTTAGTACTAATAATATTATTAATATTATTAATATTAAAGCAGTTGTTTTGCTTTGTGGTTATCTTGGTTTTCCTGCAATATTAAAGTTTCACAATGTAATTTTTTTTTTTGCGTTGTTGTTTTAAAACTTGTAGTTTTTTTTTTTTTTTTTTTTTGTAGATTAAATATTTATTGTTCTGATCATTCAATAATTATATATTTTTATTTTGTTTTGTATAAAAAATATTGTGCATTTAATAAATACACTGTAAAAAGTGATTTGTTGACTTAAAAAGCGAGTAAATTATTAAATAAACTGTGAATAATTATAAAAATGAACACATAAGTTACAGCAGTTTTACTCACTTTTATAAAGTAACGTATCCACTTGATCAGCTTAACCTAAAAATGCTCAAACTAAAATCATTTATTGAATTAAAATAAACTTTTAGCAGTTACTTGTCATAAAATATTCATCAACAAGCTGATGAAAACATTATTTGAATAACTTTAATTCATTACCTGGTGTTAAGTTTATTATTTTAGTTAATTTTTTTTATAACGAAACCATATAGTTATGCTTCAGTCTACTTATAAAAAATGCAATACTTTTGAACCTTATTTGAAATGAAGGTATGGTGTTAATTTTATGCATGCGTGTGTGTGTGTGTGTGTTTGTTTGTTTGTTTGTTTAATTGTTTGTTTGTTTAATTATTATTATTCTGTGAGGTTTTATATTTTTTCAAATATTTCACAGGGAATTTTTTACAATATATTATGTAATACAGATAGAGAAGATGGATACAGACGGATTTATAGACAGATAGAGAGATAGGAAGATGGATGGATGGATGGATGGATGGATGGATGGATGGATGGATGGATGGATAGATAGATAGATAGATAGATAGATAGATAGATAGATAGATAGATAGATAGATAGATAGATAGATAGATAGATAGCCGAACGGATAGATAGATAGATAGATAGATAGATAGATAGATAGATAGATAGATAGATAGATAGATAGATAGATAGATAGATAGATAGATAGATAGATAGATAGATAGATAGATAGATAGATGGACGGATAGATGGACGGATAGATAGACAGACAGACAGACAGACAGACAGACAGATAGATAGATAGATAGATAGATAGATAGATAGATAGATAGATAGATAGATAGATAGATAGATAGATAGATAGATAGATAGATAGATAGATAGATAGATAGATAAATGGACGGATAGATAGATAGACAGACAGACAGACAGATAGATAGACAGATAGATAGACAGATAGATAGACAGATAGATAGATAGATAGATAGATAGATAGATAGATAGATAGATAGATAGATAGATAGATAGATAGATAGATGGATAGACGGATAGACGGATAGATAGATAGATAGATAGATAGATAGATAGATAGATAGACAGACAGACAGACAGACAGACAGACAGACAGACAGACAGACAGACAGACAGACAGATAGATAGATAGATAGATAGATAGATAGATAGATAGATAGATAGATAGATAGATAGATAGATAGATAGATAGATAGATAGATAGATAGATGGACGGACAGACAGACGGACGGACGGATGGATGGATGGACGGACAGACGGATAGATAGATAGACAGACAGACAGACAGACAGACAGACAGATGGATGGATGGATAGATGGAAAGATAGGCAAACAGACAGATAGATAGAAAGATGGGTACATAGATGGATATATGAACAGATAGATAGACAGACAGAAGGACTGATGGACAGACAGAAAGACGGACAGACGAACAGATAGATGGATAGATAGACACACACACAGACAGATGGATACATAAACATAGAGACAGACAAATAGACAGACAGATTAATGGATGGACGGACGGACGGATAGACAGATGGATGGATAAATATACAGACAGATGGACAGACAGACAGTCGAACAGTAGATACGCAAGACATTTCTCAGTTTTTTAGTTTCAGCGCCGAGTGGTATTGCGGTCTGTAGACCTGTCGCAATAAATCACTTTTTAAATAACCGCAAGCTTAAAAAGGTTCAATGCATGTGGTCAGTTTCCACTCCAGGACATGTAAAGTGTACTAAACTGACCTCCTGTGTGTCCTGCAGACGGCTGAACAGCTTCACAGACGTCCCCCTCGCTCCACTAAAGATAGATAAAGAGATAGACAGACATACAGACAGACATATACATAGACAGAGAGACTGATACTTGCCATGGACAGATGGATACATAGATGGTTAGACAGATAAATAGATAGACATACAGACAGACAGATAGACATACAGACGGACAGATAAATAGATAGATAATTCAGACAGACAAGACAAGACATGTATTTATTTATTTTTTCAATATCAGTATTTAATGGTATTGCGGTCTGTAGGCCTGTCATAATAAAAAAAAATATATGTATATCTGGAAGCTTAAAATTGATCTGTGCATATGGTCAGTTTTCATAACTGAAATGACCTCTTGTGTGTCCCGCAGACGGCTGAACAGCTTCCCTGGGTTTCGCAGACGTCCCCCTCGCTCCACTGAAGATGGACACACTGGAGTCTGAGTTGACTTGCCCAATCTGTCTGGAGCTGTTCGAGGATCCGCTTCTGCTGCCCTGCGCCCACAGCCTGTGCTTCCACTGCGCCCACCGCATCCTGACATCCCACTGCGCAGCCTTCGACGAGTCCAGCAAACCCCCCTCCGCCTTCCAGTGTCCCACCTGCCGCTATGTCATCACGCTGGACCAGCAGGGTCTAGACGGCCTGAAACGCAACGTCACTCTACAAAACATCATCGAGCGCTTCCAGAAGGCCTCTCTGAGCGGGCCGAACTCTCCGACTGAGACACGTAAACAGATTTCTCCGTCCGCCATGAGTTCTGCATGCGAGGCCGTACAGTGTCAGTTCTGCGAGCAGGATCCGCCGCAGGAGGCGGTCAAGACTTGCGTCACTTGCGAGGTGTCGTATTGTCAGGAGTGTCTTCGGGCGACGCACCCTAATAAGAAGCCGTTTACAGGACACAGACTGACAGAGCCAGTCCCGGATGCAAGACTTAGAGGACTCGCCTGTCCCGAACATGGAGAGGAGAAGGTCAACATGTACTGCATCACAGACGAACAGCTCATTTGTTCGCTGTGTAAACTCGTAGGACATCATCGTGAACACCAGGTGGCGTCGCTGGGGGAGCGATACGACAAGCTGAAGGTGAGAAATGATGGCTTGATTGATAATTTTGTGGGGTGGGATGATGGGCGAAATAATATCGTGAATTTAGGGGTGAAAGTTCTAGGGTTGTTGTTAGGAATGCATTGCAATCGCAAAGACAGCAAGCCTCCTCCGCGTCGCCCCCTGTGGTTGCAAATAACAGTACAAGGGTGAGCACATCAAGTTTGAAAGCCTCAGCATCTCGCGACTGTACTTTAAAAACTGATGGTTGAGTTTAGGGTTGGGGAAGGTGTAGACGTTAATAACTATGATGGTTTGGTTTACATATAAGGAAGGTGTAGACATTAATGACTGTGAAGGTTGGGTTAAGGATAGGGTCGTGTAGACGTTAATAACTATGATGGTTTGGTTTAGATTTGAGGAAGGTCTAGACATTAATGACTGTGATGGTTGGGTTTAGGTGTGGAGTAGGTGTAGACGTTAATAACTATGATGGTTTGGTTTAGATTTGAGGAAGGTGTAGACATTATTGACTGTGATGGTTGGGTTAAGGATAGGGTCGGTGTAGACGTTAATAACTATGATGGTTTGGTTTACATATAAGGAAGGTGTAGACATTAATGACTGTGATGGTTGAGTTTAGGGTTGGGGAAGGTGTAGACGTTAATAACTATGATGGTTTGGTTTAGATTTGAGGAAGGTGTAGACATTAATGACTGTGATGGTTTGGTTAAGGATAGGGTCGGTGTAGACGTTAATAACTATGATGGTTTGGTTTAGATTTGAGGAAGGTGTAGACATTAATGACTGTGATGGTTTGGTTAAGGATAGGGTCGGTGTAGACGTTAATAACTATGATGGTTTGGTTTAGATTTGAGGAAGGTGTAGACATTAATGACTGTGATGGTTTGGTTAAGGATAGGGTCGGTGTAGACGTTAATAACTATGATGGTTTGGTTTAGATTTGAGGAAGGTGTAGACATTAATGACTGTGATGGTTTGGTTAAGGATAGGGTCGGTGTAGACGTTAATAACTATGATGGTTTGCTTTAGATTTGAGGAAGGTGTAGACATTAATGACTGTGATGGTTTGGTTAAGGATAGGGTCGGTGTAGACGTTAATAACTATGATGGTTTGGTTTAGATTTGAGGAAGGTGTAGACATTAATGACTGTGATGGTTGGGTTAAGGATAGGGTCGGTGTAGACGTTAATAACTATGATGGTTTGGTTTAGATTTGAGGAAGGTGTAGACATTAATGACTGTGATGGTTTGGTTAAGGATAGGGTCGGTGTAGACGTTAATAACTATGATGGTTTGGTTTAGATTTGAGGAAGGTGTAGACATTAATGACTGTGATGGTTTGGTTAAGGATAGGGTCGGTGTAGACGTTAATAACTATGATGGTTTGGTTTAGATTTGAGGAAGGTGTAGACATTAATGACTGTGATGGTTTGGTTAAGGATAGGGTCGGTGTAGACGTTAATAACTATGATGGTTTGGTTTAGATTTGAGGAAGGTGTAGACATTAATGACTGTGATGGTTTGGTTAAGGATAGGGTCGGTGTAGACGTTAATAACTATGATGGTTTGCTTTAGATTTGAGGAAGGTGTAGACATTAATGACTGTGATGGTTTGGTTAAGGATAGGGTCGGTGTAGACGTTAATAACTATGATGGTTTGGTTTAGATTTGAGGAAGGTGTAGACATTAATGACTGTGATGGTTTGGTTAAGGATAGGGTCGGTGTAGACGTTAATAACTATGATGGTTTGGTTTAGATTTGAGGAAGGTGTAGACATTAATGACTGTGATGGTTTGGTTAAGGATAGGGTCGGTGTAGACGTTAATAACTATGATGGTTTGGTTTAGATTTGAGGAAGGTGTAGACATTAATGACTGTGATGGTTGGGTTAAGGATAGGGTCGGTGTAGACGTTAATAACTATGATGGTTTGCTTTAGATTTGAGGAAGGTGTAGACATTAATGACTGTGATGGTTTGGTTAAGGATAGGGTCGGTGTAGACGTTAATAACTATGATGGTTTGGTTTAGATTTGAGGAAGGTGTAGACATTAATGACTGTGATGGTTTGG
This sequence comes from Danio rerio, assembly GCF_049306965.1. Classification (NCBI taxonomy): domain Eukaryota; kingdom Metazoa; phylum Chordata; class Actinopteri; order Cypriniformes; family Danionidae; genus Danio; species Danio rerio. Next base: position 56,351,579 of record NC_133184.1, on the reverse strand, counting down.
TTAAGGATAGGGTCGGTGTAGACGTTAATAACTATGATGGTTTGGTTTAGATTTGAGGAAGGTGTAGACATTAATGACTGTGATGGTTGGGTTAAGGATAGGGTCGGTGTAGACGTTAATAACTATGATGGTTTGCTTTAGATTTGAGGAAGGTGTAGACATTAATGACTGTGATGGTTGGGTTTAGATGTGGAGTAGGTGTAGACGTTAATACCTTATGTACAGCGCCATCCAGGCCCGGATTGGCTAATCAGGAGAACTGGGAGAATTCCAGGTGGGAGTAGCTGCTTGAACTGTCAGCAGTTGCACTTTTTTCATTAATTTGTTTATTTGACCATAACCTCGCTCTTTTTATTCATTATTTTGCCGCAGCTTCGCTCTTTTTATTTATTTTCTCGCAGCCCTGTGAGCAAAATGCAGCCCGCAGATTAATATTGATCATCATTAACCTGCAGGCTGCACCCCATTCCACCCCAAACAGCGGCACCTTAGTGAATGTTAATTAATATTAATAAATATTACACCTGCTCAATGAAAATCAGATGATTGACTACATTAATGAATCTGACATAACTTGATCACAAATCTAAAAATGTGAGAAAAAGAGTAGGGTTAAAAAAAGAGTAGACATCAAAAGCAGCAGATAACAGTAGAATGCTTAACAGCGCCATCGTGGTCTTGTGGTTAGCACGTTACGTTTCGACGCCACCGATCCGAGTTCGAACCTCACCAGAGTATAATATAATTTTTTTCATTTTCAGTGTTAAGACATAAAATACTGTTTGGGTTACTTATGTAGGGGTACATATATTATTATTTTGTGTGACGACCGTTACAAAGGACTGGATATCTATAAAAATTAATGCTCTCATATTTATGAAAAACATTTGAAGCTCTAAAGCAGCAGTCCTTGAAAAAGACGTGAAAGTGTCATTTGAAACTGAATTGGAAATAACGTTATTTTAATATAGTCAGTCGTCGACTGAATTGGGCCGGTGTAAGGCTTGAAACTCCAGAGCTAAAAAGGAGTCCCACTCCGGCCTTGCGCCATCTTGCAGGCAGCATAGTTTTGACACGTGGGTCTCCATAACTTCAAGTTACACTTCTAATGTTCTACTAGTTACGCCTCTACATGTTATGACACTGTCTTGCAGTCCACAGACGCCCTTTACTCAAAAATTGTGTGCCTAGTTGCTGTGACTGTACTAAATTTCAGAATAAAAATGACAAATTTAGGGATAAATTTGGCACCCAAAAGATCTACTGTTGGGTTAGGGTTGAATTGAAATATCCAGAGTGGCACAATGTAGCCTTCTGTTGTCGACTCGTAATTTTGGCTTTTTCTCTTTTGGCTAAAATCCAAGAATGCCATATAAAATTAGCAAATTTAGGGATAAAAGTTGCATCCAAAATTATAAAGGGTTGGCTTAGGAATGCACAGAAATGAAAAATTGGCCAGAGCGGCACGGCGTTGCATTATTTTCAACTCTTTGTTTCAGCTGTTTTTCTCTTTTGGCCAAAAACCAAGAATGGCAAATTTGACATAATTTTTGGAGGCTAAAAATTGAGTAACACCAAC
>NC_133184.1:56262500-56340000 GCF_049306965.1 Danio rerio | reverse complement strand
CACACACACACACACACACACACACACACACACACACACACACACACACACACACACACACACACACACGCACAGATTGTGCTATGGGTCATTGAGCTGTGTGTTGTGTTGCAGTGTGATATGACCTATTTTACATCAAATCCTGATTTCTCTGCCTGATCATGCTTGTGTGTTTTTGTGACGTGACCAAAACACACACACACACACACACACAGTGACCTCAGATCAGCTCCAGCCTCTGCGTCCTAGAAATGACACACACCATTACATACAACACAAGGCTGCAGTGCAATGTTGTGGCTTCGTCTGTTTCTTTACAAATCCTGTTCTTCATTATCAGCGTCGTGATTTCTTTACCTATTTGTTATTAACCAGCATCATTCATGCATTCACTCATTTTCCTTCGGTTTAGTCCGTTATTAATCAGGGGTCGCCACAGTGGAATGAACCGACAGCTATTCTGGCATATGTTTTATGCAGCGGATTCCCTTCCAGCCGCAACCAAACACTGGGAAACACCCACACACTCTTGCACACACGCACATACACTACAGCCAATTTAGCTTATTCAGTTTCCCCACAAGGCATGTGTTTGGGCTGTGAGGGAAATCGGAGCTCTTAGAGGAAACCCACGCCAACACGGGGAGAACATGCAAACACCACATGGAAATGCCAACTGAGCCAGCTGAGACTCGAACCAGTGACCTTTTTGCTGTGAGGCGATTGTGCTACCCATTGCACCACTGTACTGCCATTCATAAAATATATAAAATATAAAAATAAAAAAAATGTATTTTTTATTTAAATAAAATGAAAAATATTTATTTTTAAATTAAATTAAAAATAAAAATACATTTGAAATTATATATTTTTTATTAAATTAAAAAATAAAAATAAATAATTAAATAAAATTACAACACTTAAATTTAAAATAAAAATTTATTTTCTATATATACATATTCTTTTTAATTAGAATTTTTTGTATTTAATTTATATACGCATATAAAATGTGCAAATACAAAATGTAATTAATAAATACATTTATAAACTTATTTCTTCTTTTATTTAGTTATTATTTAATTAAACAGTCCTAAGAAGTGGTAGGATTAATAATAACAACAAATAATGCTCTTCTTCCATAACTATTTGTTATGATCACCAGCTACAACTACAGCTACGGACTACAAATCCACCATTTATGGACTACAATATCCAGTCATGCACCATACACACAAAACCGGTTCCTGATCATGCCTCCGGGTATACGGTTTCCCCCACAGTCCAAACACATGCGCTATAGGGGAATTGATGAACTACATTTGCCGTAGTGTATGTGTTTGAATGAGTGTGTATGGGTGTTTCCCAGTATGCATGCACACTTGGGATACTGATACTCGGAATCATTGATTATTTTAACTATTTAATCCCCTCTGTTCCATACACATGTGCTGAGTATTGTTAAGCTGTTGCTGTCCTTATTCAAGCGTTTTTCTTGTTACCCATTTCCAGTGTTTTTGACTGTTTATCGTGTTTTGATTCTTTGCTGCTTGTCTGGAACCTCTCGCCTGTTTTTGGATTATGCTTATGTTTTTGGATTATGATTATGCTGATATTTGACCTCTGCCTGTCTGATCATTCTCATAATAAATCTGCATTCGGATCTACCCCTGTGTGCACAGGATCCATGCGCAACACTGTTACAAACATTTAACATTCTTATACCTTTATTTGTTTCTATGTTTGTTTTCATTTATATTTGCAATTTCAGTTTCAGCAATATCAATTTATTAATGCTTATATTTTTTTAATAAAATTTATTTCAAATTAACTCAATTTTAAATGAACTAGCAGTCAAAAGAAAATGTAGTATAGTAATATAATTATTTATTTGAGTATATTATGCTCACGATTACAATTGTTTGATAAATATATACTGTAAAAACTTTAATATTGTGAAATAATAGTTTATAATGTCAGTCAATATACTTTTACAAAAAATATGAAACATAACAACTTTTCAAAATGAAAAAAAAGTATTTATTATATTACTTATCTGATATTATATTATATTATATTATATTAATTTATATTATATTTATATTATATTAATTTATATTATATTATAATTTATTTTATATTAATTTATATTATATTATTTTATCATTTATTTTATATTAATTTATATTATATTAATTTATATTATATTATATTATATCATATTATATTATAATGTATTATATTACATAAAATTTTATATTAATTTTTAATATATTATATTAGTTCTTATTATATTATATTATATTATTTTAATTTATATTATATTATGTTATATTATATTATATACATTATTATTATATTATATTAATTTGTAAAATATTATTATTTTAATTATATTAATTATAATTATATCAATTAAATTATTTTCTAATTTATATTATATTATATTATATTATATTATATTATATTATATTATATTATATTATATTATATTATATTATATTATATTATATTATAATGTATTATATTATTTTAATTTATATTAATTTATATTATATTATACTATGCTATATTATATTATATTAATTTTTATTATAATATAATAATTTGTATTGTATTATATTATATTATATTATACTATATTATATTATATTAATATTATATTATAATCATTCATTCATTTTCCTTTGGCTTCGTCCCTTTATTTATTAGGGGTCGCCACAGCGATATGAACCGCAAACTTATCCAGCATATGTTTTATGCAGCGAATGCTCTTCCAGCTGCAATCTAATACTGGGAAACACCCATACACACTCATTCACACAGTACGGCAAATTTAGTTCATCAATTCCCCTATAGTGCATGTGTTTGGACTGTGGGGGAAACCAGAGCACCAACACCAACTGGAACTGGAACACCAACACGGGGAGAATATGCAAACTCCACGCAGAAATGACAACTGACCCAGCCGGGACTCAAACCAACGTTTTTCTTGCTGTAATTGTAAACTCATAATAATATATCACATTTACTGTATTTTTGATAAAATTGGACACAACTTTAAAATTCTGTATCTTCTGACCAGCGGCGTATTTCTTTCTAAGCCGTATTTCTGCTCCGAATGGACTCAGATGTGCTCTAAACCCTGTGAATCTGTAGTGTATTGTAATAAATAATAGACAGGAGGTTATATTTACTGCCAGAACATTTTAGAGAGACTAAAGTGGTGTTATAAAACATTCAGACGCACCCTTTTTCTGACACGCAAACACATCTGACTGCAGAAAAACTGCCTTTATATAGTGTTAATGCATACACACTGCGCTCAATTGCTGGATTATTTTAGCTGATAAATGTGCATGTTAAAATTGCATCTTAATTTTCTTGATATTTGCAACATAACAATTCAATTCAGCTTTATTTGTATAGCACTTTTACAATGTAGATTGTGTCAAAGCAGCTTCACATACATGGTCATAGTAACTGGAACAGTGTGGTTCAGGTTTTAGTGTTTAAGTTCAGTTCAGTTCAGTTTAGCTCAGTTCAGTGTGGTTTAATCATTACTGAGAGTTCAAACACTGAAGAGCAAATTCATTGATGCGTAGCTCTACCAATCCTGAACCATGCGAGGCAGTGGCGACAGCGGAGAGGGAAAAAAACTTCATCTGATGGGAGTGAAGAAAAAAAACCTTGAGAGAACCAGACTCAGTTGGGCACGACCATTTTAATTTCTCCGCTGGCCAAAAGTCTTGTGCAGAGCTTCAGTCGCCGTGGTGGAGGCTGGAAGCTGGCCTCAGCGAAGACTCGTCTGTCCCTGGAGCGTCGCTGGAATCAGACTCATGTTCTCCACTCCCCACGACCATCAGCGCAGCAGCTGCTCAGGATATGGCCTGGTCCCGGATATGGACACCTTGGGATCATCACGTCGCTGGTCTTGGATCCAATCAGTGACTCCGCATAATCTGAGGACCTCGGGATGAGTATCCCCAGGTGAAAATAGAGAATACAGAAAATAATATATTATTATTATTTTTATTATTATATATTATTAAAATAATATAAAAACAAGATGCAGAAGCCTGTGTGGAACCCGCTAGGTGATGCATTGAGTGTATGCTTTACTAAACAGATAGGTCTTTAATCTAGTTTTGAACTGGGAGAGTGTGTCTGAGCCTCGGACGTTATCAGGAAGGCTATTCCAGAGTGTAGGAGCCATGAAAGAGAAGGCTCGACCTCCTTTACTTGATTTTGCTATTCTAGGTAGGGAAGGAAATGTGGCTTCACCACACACCAACCAGCTATAGAGGAGTAGAGAGTCAGTGATAGAGCCAGTTCAGTGGATGGGGATGTTTGGGACGACATGATGGGTCAGTGCCGATGGAGGCCGAGACACCGGGGTTACACCCCTACTCTTTACAAGAAGTGTCATAAGATTATTAATGACCACAGAGTCGGCGCCCACTGCCAGTATAGTGTCACCTTCACTATACTGGGGCATTAGGACTCGCACTGCATAATACTATTTATATATATATATATATATATATATATATATATATATATATATATATATATATATATATATATATATATATTTATATATATATATATATATATTTATATATATATATATATTTATATATATATATATATATATATATATATATATATATATTTATACATATACATATACATATTTAATATATATATATATTACAGCTGCTCAATTAATCGTTAAAAGATCGCAATCTCGATTCGACCCCCTAGACCAGGGGTGTCAAACTAAATTGCTGGAGGGCCGCAGCCCTGCACAGTTTAGTTCCAACCCTGCTCCAACACACTTACCTGTAGGTAAGTGACGTGAGCTGCTGACCGTGAGCTGTTATCACAGAGAGGGCGCGCGCGCTCTACTTAATGACAGACACGCGCGTCTACTTTAGTGAACAGAACCTGCATATGTTGCGAGTATCAGGTAATACAGTTGTAAATAATATTCTGTTTGTGGCACAGAGTGATCGTTTGGGAGCCGTGCGGGAAGTATGAACAAGCACTTAGCAGTCAGAATGAAACCGAAAGTGTGCACTTCATTTAAATGATCATATCGCATTTTAGAGTTATGATTACGACAAGCATTTGATATGTTTTTTCTGTCATAGCGAACACACGGTTGTGCATGAGAATAAATGTTTACAGTGTCAGTATAACTACTCTAGCCTATATATTGCTGAATATAATCTGATAATGGCAAATGTCTGATTTTACCAGTGAATTAAATTGTCTAATATGACAGATTGCAAGCCTATATCTCAAACATAATAATTCAACATCAGAAATATTATAAGTAGAATAGAATTATTTATAGAAACCAGTAGACCTGCACATAATATTATTATCGATGTTGTGCCATATGCATGTTTTCACCATACCTTTATTTTACATCTAAGAAGAAGAGAAGAGAAAATCGCGATTCTCATTTTAGCCAGAATCGTGCAGCTCTAATATATATATATATATATATATATATATATATATATATATATATATATATATATATATATATATATATATATATATTAGGGATGTAAGGGTATTGTAAATACCGTCATACCGCAATAGTAATTTTTTTCGATATTACCGTAGTCGCATGACTCGGTAAAACTATAGGTCTTCTGAGAAAATTTGCTCAGGCAAATGAAGCGAACGGGAGGTAGCGGAAACTACATTTCCCATCAGCCCAGGCTTGGCCATAATCCCTTGCGGTCTGTTGTCGCTACAGATCCAGTAATGCGGAAATGGAGTGTGCTGCTAGAAGCGGGGATCAAAAAGAGCTGGAAAACCCTAAAGCGGGTGTTGTCGCCGCGCGCATACTGAATAGCGGTGTTGTCGCGCGAGTTCTTATCAGCTGTGTTGTCGCGCGAGTTCTTATCAGCTGTGTTGTCGCGCGAGTTCTTATCAGCTGTGTTGTCGCGCGCGTACTGTAAAGCGGGACAGAGGGTATGTCGCGTCGCGGGGGCACTTTTGATCATTTTGGAAGGGAACTTTTTATCCAAGACTAAAAAGGGCATGTGCACTGCACAGGTTGAGCCCTGTGTGTGTACGTGCCTGCAAGTTGGGGAATACGACTAATCAGTCATGGGGACTGCAGAAACACAGCACACTGTTCAGATTGATGCAGACATGAGACCTCTATCTCACTCATGGTTTGTCCTCTCAAGTGGGGGAAAGACAATCACAACGTTACCCACTGCTGTCAACCTGGGCCAAGTCATATCTCTCTGTTCCAGAAACCTCAGTCCCAAATGAGAGGGGTTTTTCTGTTGCAGGGGACATTGTAAATACCCAGAGATACCAGCTTTTACCAGATTATATTTACATGATAATTTTCCTTTAAACCCATCTCTATCTAAGTGAGTGAGTGATTAAATGTTGAATGTGATGAGTTTTCAACAATACTAAATTGAAACTTAATTTTTGTACATGGTTTAATATTTTTTTGTTATTAAAATTGAAGTTCCTGTTTCAAAGCTTACAGATAGATGACTAATTTGTATGTCATTGACACTTTTGGCACTTTTTTGGAGTATTTTCATAAGTTTTGTTTTTTCCTGTAAATGATTCAATAAATACCGTACCGTGACATTCATACCGAGGTATTACCGTACCGTGAAATTCTGATACCGTTACATCCCTAATATATATATATATATATATATATATATATATATATATATATATATATAGAAACTAGATTATATAATTTTAAATATCCACACTATGTTAATTACGGTAAAGTTAGGGTCATTAGGCAAGTCATTGTATAACAGTGGTTTGTTCTGTAGACAATCCAAAACTAATATAGTTTAAGAGGGCTAATAATATTGAACATAAATGGTTTTAAAGAATTAAAAGCTTAAATAAAACTGTATTCCCGTCGAAATAAAACAAATAAGACCTTCTCCAGAAGAAAAAATATTCAAGGAAATACTGTGAAAACGTCCTGAATCTGTTCAACATCATTTGGGAAATATTTGGAAAAGAAAAACAATTGCATATCATAATCATTCAATACTTAAAATAATGATCAAGTGTGCATTTTTGTCATATCGCCCAGCCCTACTGGCAATATTTTAATACAGATGATCATTTGACTCAAACCAGACACTGTTTTCCCCTTTGCAAACACTCTCTAACGTTCTCAATGGTGGACAATATGTGGAAAGTAATTCGAAGCGGATGAAAAAAGGAAGTCAGGCAGTTTCCTCTTGTTGGAAAGCGTGTTTGCCTCTACACCTTTGTCTCGAAGCCCCTGTTCCTTCCTGACAGACAGAAATCAGATCTCTGGAAAAGACCACGTCCTCCGAAGTTTAAAGTTCAGCTCTGTGAGCCGCAGACGCTGTACAGTAATCATTTCCAGCTCTCGCGTTTCATTGCCACTCGGCCTGTGCTCTGAAAGCTGATTTTCTCTTTTTTTCTACCTGAAAATGAGCGTGTACTGCAGAAACAACGTGTTATTTCCAAAAATGACTAATTAAACTACGTACTTATTCAAAATGAGTTCAAGCAACACAATTAGGGTTGAAAACCTAATTATTTTATGTTCAATCCACTTAAATATTCATTCATTCATTTTCCTTCGGCTTAGTCCCTTCATTTATCAGGTGTCACACAGTGGAATGAACCGCCAACTATTCCTACTACAGCCAGTTTAGTTAATCAATTCCCCTATAGTGCATGTGTTTGGACTGTGAGGGAAACCAGAGCACCTGGAGGAAACCCACGCCAACATGGGGAGAACATGCAAACTCCACACAGAAACACCAACTGACCCAGCCGGGACTTGAAGCAGACACCTTCATGTTGTCAGGCCTCAGTGCTAACCACTGAGCCATCATGCCGCCTTAATTATTGCATATTTTCACATTTTATTATCAATGCTGAAATGATACATAGCGCAGTGCTAGTTTTGGGAAAAATTATCAAAACAGACTTTAACCTTTGAAACTCTGTGGACCTGGTACCGGGTCCGTGACGACATCGACTTTCTCTTTCAGATTTAAAGGGCTAGCATTGCACCAGAGCCTCTTAAGTGGTTTCGTTTGAAAGTGTAGAATCTATATTTTCTGCACATATGCATCACTTTGGTTTTTATTCTACTGTACAAAAGTTATTTACTAGGGATGTAACGGTATTGTAAATACTGTCATACCGCAATATAAATTTTTTTCTATATTACTGTAGTCGCATGACTCGGTAAAACTATAGGTCTTCTGAGAAAATTTGCTCAGGCGAATGAAGCGAACGGGAGGTACCGGAAACTACAATTCCCATCAGCCCAGGCTTGGCCATAATCCCTGGCGGTCTGTTGTCGCTACAGATCCAGTAATGCGGAAATGGAGTGTGCTGCTAGAAGCGGGGATCAAAAAGAGCTGGAAAACCCTAAAGCGGGTGTTGTCGCCGCGCGCGTAGTGAATAGTGGTGTTGTCGCGCGAGTTCTTATCAGCTGTGTTGTCGCGCGCGTAGTGAATAGTGGTGTTGTCGCGCGAGTTCTTATCAGCTGTGTTGTCGCGCGCGTAGTGAATAGTGGTGTTGTCGCGCGAGTTCTTATCAGCTGTGTTGTCGCGCGCGTAACTTACTGTAAAGCGGGGACGGAGAGTATGTCGCGTCGTGGGGGCACTTTTGGTTATTTTGGAAGGGAACTTTCTATCCAAGACTAGAGCATGTGCACTGCACAGGTTGAGCCCTGTGTGTGCACGTGCCTGCAAGTTGGGGAATACAACTAATAAAAGTCATGGGGACTGCAGAAACACAGCACACTGTTCAGATTGATGCAGACATGAGATCTCTATCTCACTCATGGTTTGTCCTCTCAAGTGGGGGAAAGACAATCACAACGTTACCCACTGCTGTCAACCTGGGCCAAGTCATATCTCTCTTGTCCCAGAAACCTCAGTCCCAAATGAGAGGGTTTTTCTGTTGCAGGGGACATTGTAAATACACAGAGATACCAGCTTTTACCAGATTATAGTTATATGATAATTTTCCTTTAAACCCATCTCTATCTAAGTGAGTGAGTGATTAAATGTTGAATGTGACGAGTTTTCAACAATACTAAATTGAAACTTAATTTTTTTTACATGGTTTAATATTTTTTTGTTATTAAAATTGAAGTTCCTGTTTCAAAGCTTACAGATAGATGACTAATTTGTATGTCATTGACACTTTTGGCACTTTTTTGGAGTATTTTCATAAGTTTTGTTTTTTCCTGTAAATGATTCAATAAATACCGTACCGTGACATTCATACCGAGGTATTACCGTACCGTGAAATTCTGATACCGTTACATCCCTATTATTTACACTTAAATACACAGTGTTTTGGATACCTGAGCTGGGTATTGAACATTGGTTCATTTTCATGTTTTTCATATGACACATGTACAAGTTATAGCTCAAATGAAAGCTCTTGCCGGTGCTCATACGGCTCTAGCATTATTTTTTACTGAATTATATTCACATATCAAACAGTTGCTGAATGAATTGTGGTGTTTCCATAATGCAGAAGTGAAAACAATACATTTATGATCAATAAGCAGCCCCAGATAGCACAGACAGCTGTCATCTCTTACCTTATGCTGTGCGCTTCAGGGCCATTCTCCTCTGTTTTTGAGGTGATGTGTATAAGTAATCCTTTTATATGTCTGACGTGGTCCAAACACAGTGAATTATGTTTGATCAAACAAAAGAATAGTGAAATATGAAAACAATGATCGCTCCCTGTGGCTTGTACAGCACCTCTCATCAGTTATAATACAATAACCTCTGCATAGATTATGGTGGAGACATTTTTCTGTTTTCCTATGATTACAGACATGTGCAGGAACCACCAAAATTAATAACAGCTTGCTAGACCACACACAACCTAAAAGGTACACTTGCAAATTTGAGTTTATAAAAAAAAAGCGCCTCTTTTTTTTAGGTGTTTATTATAACACAGACAACATATACAGATATTTTAAACACTATTAATAGTGTTTAATAAAAATTCAAAGGGTTTTCTTTAAAATTATACCAAATTTTTGCATTTACACCTCTGCATGTGGATTTGGGAAGCTTTTAAATTTGGGAAGGCAAAATCCAGGCGGAAACCCAAAATAGCATTTGACTTTAGGAGGGTAAAGTTGGATGTTTGAAGCCGTTCCTGATACGTTGCACCTTTTTATTTGAACGTCTGAATCGTCAGTGTTTTATATGCTTAACGGAGCTCCTTTTTTTTTGCATGCTAACATTTTCTGCACGCCTCTGTGCCTCTTCACACCTGAACATGTATTGTATAAATGATTCAGCGCTTCGGATAAAAGCCTCTATTTTGGTGGCTCTCGGTGCACTTCCAAACGCTCCAGAAAAAGTTCAGGAGTGCTGTGGGTGATGTTCGCTCCTTGCGGGATTCTCCTGCTTCATCTCCAAGTTTCTATTATTACACAGTTTCACTGCTGAAGAAAAAAACGCATCATTGTTAGCTTTTCAACTTTTGCTATAAAAACTATAAGGCTGGGCGGTAGTGTGGCTCAATGATCAGCACTGTGGCCTCACAGCAGGAAGGGTCAGTTGGAGTTTCTGTGTGGAGTTTGCATGTTCTCCCTGTGTTGCTCCGATTTCCCCCACAGTCCAAACACATGCGCTATAGGGGAATTGATGAACTAAATTGGCCGTAGTGTATAAGTGTGTGTAAATGAGCGTGCATGTGTGTTTCCCAGTACTGTGTTGCAGCTGAAAAAGCATCTACTGTGTAAACCATATGCTGGAATTGTTGGTGGTTCATTCTGCTGTGGCGACCCCTGATGCATTAGGAACTAAGCTGAAGGGCTGTGCATAATCTGCTGCATCTCCCCAACATGATGTTGTTGTTGTGTGTGTGTGTGTGTGTGTGTGTGTGTGTGTGTGTGTGTGTTTTGCATGTTTGCCATTTGGGTTAAAACCCCAAAGACAAGCGCAGACAGACAGATAATCTGAGAAAATTGATCTGGGATTATCTGTCATCCAGCGAATCTGAACGCAGACTGTGATTTCCATCTCTGCACTCGTCTATTTTTAGCGTTGTGCACATTACACATGCTCTCTTTGCTCCCTTGTCATGCTTTGAACTCGCTGGCCTCGTTTCCTAACCTCACAATAGAAATGTCAGGTTTTGCATGCATTTGCTGCTCTGTTTTCTGGCCAGGCTGGCGAGTCGCATCGTGTTCATGTTTAATGTTTCTTCAAGGGAAAAATATTTGAATTTTCATGCAGTTTTAGGTCACTAAACAATTAAGTGGAGTGGTGACACGCTGGGTGCAAAGCAGTTTCATTTAGTCCTTTTTGGCTTAGTCCCTTTATTAATCAGGGGTCACCACTGCGGAATGAACCGCCAACTTATCCAGCATGTTTTACACAGCATATGCCCTTCCAGCTGCAACCCATCACTGGGAAACATCCATACACACTTATTCACACACTCATACACTACGGCCAATTTTTCAGTTTCCCTATAGCGCATGTGTTTGGACTGTAAACCGGAGCACACAGAGAAAACCCACGCCAACACAGGGAGAACATGCAAACTCCACACAGAAGCACTCACTGACTCGAACCAGCCACCTTCTTGCTGTGAGGCCACAGTGCTAACCAGAGCCACTGTGCCGCCTTCCCTGTAATATTTCAAATTTCAGTTTGCAATTTGCTTGTTACAAAAGATTCTCTTTCAAGTTCATTCATTCATTTTCCTTCGGATTAGTGCCTTATTTATCAGGTGTCACCACAGTGAAATGAACCTCCAACTATCATTCATTCATTCATTTTCTTGTCGGCTTAGTCCCTTTATTAATCCTGGGTTGCCACAGTGGAATGAACCGCCAACTTATCTAGCAAGTTTTTACGCAGCGGATGCCCTTCCAGCTGCAACCCATCTCTGGGAAACATCCAACTATCTCATCCAACTATCTCTTTCAAAATTTTAAAAGCATTTTATTTATTAAGGATTCAGTAGTGTTTGTAAAAATTAGCAACAATTAGATTCTCTTTGGAAAATGCCGTCTATATTTTTAATTCAAATAAAAACAATTCTTTTGAACCTTTAATTACATTTCAATCTCAAAAAGTAAATACAGATTTTGTTTTTCTGTCAATACTGAAAGTTCCCTCCTGGCATATTTTAATTCATTTTGAGGCTGTTTTTGCAATCACTGCTTTTTCTGATATTATTTATTAAATCATTAGTAGGGCCAGACAGAATCTGCAGACATTTTTTGCTATTTTAGCTGAGAATTTTGTAAATAATCTGTGGATTTATGCAAAATTATTTTGGGAGTATCAGAACTAAAAACTTAATATATGAAATAAAAAATTATTTAGTTTTAACTTTAATGTTTACAATGTAAATCCATCTAGATCCACTCATTTGGTAAATAAAGCAAGTCTCTGGTTTATTATTTTCACTAAAAGACAAAATATTACTTTACAAACTGTATTGTTCATAAATCAGATGAACATTTTCATATTAGTCAATAATAATGCTGAAATTAATTTAAAAACAGAAAAAATATATAAATTTACACAAGAAAAAAAAAATCAATGATGGGCTAAAAATCTGCACATTTCTGCATGTGCAGATTTCCTGTGGGCCTACTGATTAGTCACATTGTATAAATAATAATAAAAAAATCTCTGCTGTATGCGACAACTTTCTGTGTATCATTATAATTTTATTATTTTATAAGTAAATAAATAAATAAATTTATTTATTATACGTTTAATATTTTCTAATGTCTTATATAAATTTGTTCTTAAATATATTATTATTACACACACACACACACACACACACACACACACACACACACACACACACACACACACACACACACACACACACACACACACACACACACACAGTTGAAGTCAGAATTATTAGCCTCCCTGTTTACTTGATAAACCTCAAATGTTTACATGATTGAGTCACTGACATAGACTTTGAATTCACTTTAACATGAATAATTTCTATAAAAATCAAATGTTATATGAACTGAAATGTTTTCATTAGCTTCAGTTTAATGTTAAATAATTGTTAGCTAGTTTAGTTAGTTTATTTATATGGCACATTTTTAACAACACAACGTTGCCCAAAGTGCTGAACACAATCAATACTAAAAATAAAATCTACATCACATACATAACAATTAAAACATAAGGCAAACCCCTCAACATTAAAAAGGCTCAAATACTAAGGAACAAAGATGGCGTTTCAAATGCTTTTTAAAAACAGATAGAGTTGGAGCATGTCTGATGTTGTATTGATGTTGTATTGATATTGTATTAATTTATTTTAATTTATTTTTTTATTCATTTATTTATTTTTATTTATTTATTTATTTATTTAATTCATTTTTTAATTCATTTTATTTATTTATTGTATTTATTTGTTTTAATTTTTTTATTTATTCTTTTACTTATATATTTGTTTATTTATTTATGTATTTATTGTATAAATTTATTTATTTATTCATTTTTTTATTTTTTATTATTAAATTTATTTATTGTATTATTTATTTATTTATTTATTTATTTTTATTATTTGTTTTATTCGTTTATTTATTTATTCATTCATTTTATTCATTTATTTATTTATTTTTTCATTAATTTTTATTCGTTATTCATTTTATTTGTTTATTTATTGATTGATTCATTTTATTTCTTTATTTATTCATTTTCTTTACGTATTTATTTATTTATTTATTTAGGTATACATTTATTTATTTATTTATTTATTCATTCATTTTATTTATTTATTTATTTATTCATTTTATTTATTTATTTATTTATTTATTTATTTATTTATTCCATACATTTATTTATTTATTCATTTATTTATTTTATTTATTTATTTATTCATTTTATTTATTTATTTATTTATTCATTTTATTTATTTATTTATTCTATACATTTATTTATTTATTCATTCATTAATTTTATTTGTTTATTTATTTATTTATTTCCCCACAGTCCAAATACATGCACTATAGGGGAATTGATTAACTAATTTGGCAACCCCTGATGAATAAAAGGACTAACCTGAAGGAAATAAATGAATGAATGAATGAATGAATGAATGAATGAATGAATGAATTACATATTACATCAACTAAAATGTATTTTTTTTCTATTACCTTTGAATATATCTTTTTCTTCATACAAAATATTTTTTTTTTCTACATATATAAAGTATATGAACACTATATATTTACATTCAAGACTCAAATAAATCAAATAAAAGCAAAACTCCCCGAAGCTCAAGGCTCCTTTTACAACCTTTCAAATCACGATCAGAGTTTCTTCATCTTTATTTTTCACTATCCTGATAATATCAACACATTGAATGAGAAGAGATGTGCATCCTCATGCATTTATGTCTCCGTGTTCAGCAGAAAAACCCAAGCAGCTCCAATAACGTGCACTTGATCTAGTTTTTATAAATCTAAATCTGTGTGCGCCGCTTTATTCCCTCCCCCATGACTGATGTGAGTGTTTAGTGTTTATGGACAGAGCACACTTGACATGCTGAGAGACAGACAGCGATAGCACACTCAATAATGGATGCGGGACGGCTGGTAGATTATTCCCTCATTGAGATAAATTGTGCTGCACTGATGTGAAGTGACGTTTCTAAAGTGCATTTCTGCTGTTGTTTTATTATTTCCTCAGCAAATGTTGGATTCCAACCTCAGCAATTTGATCAAGAGGAACAGCGAGCTGGAAAACCTGATGGCAAAGTTGATCCAGACCTGTCAGCATGTTGAGGTAAAGCCAGAAATGATGTGTTTGTGTGCATGCGGTATTTATGCATGATTGTTTTTCTATTGCATTGGGTCGAGGATTTCTGTATATTTGCTTTAATGTGAAATAGTTGATTTACTTGATATACAATTGCAAATGTTTACATGATCGAGTCATCGACATAGTCTTTAAAATTCACTTCAATATGAATTATTTTTATATAATTGCAATGTCTTAATTTTAAATTAACTGAAATGTTTTCATTAGCTTCAGTTTATTGTGAAATATATTAGTTAATTGTCATTTTTTCTATTATAGTGATTTAAATGTTTTCTTAATATTTATTTTATATATTTATTCGTTTTATATATTTATTTATTTGTTTTTTTTCATTTATTCATTCATTCATTTTATTTATTTATTTATTATTTTTTTATTTATTTATTAATTTTATTTATTCATTTATTCTATTTATTTATTCATTTTATTTATTTAGTTATTTATTTATTCGGTTTATTTACTTATTTATTCATTCATTTTATTATTTTATTTATTTATTCATTCATTCATTTTATTTAATTATCTATTTATTTGTTTAATTAATTTTGTTATTCATTTTTATTCATTTTATTTATTTATTCATTCATTTATTTATTCCATTTTTTCATTTTATTTATTCATTCATTTATTTATTCATTCATCTTCTTTATTTATACATTCATTTAATTTATTTATTTTTTATTAATACATTTATTTTATTGATTTATTATTCATTCATTCATTTTATTTATGTATGTTTTTATTAATTTATTTATTTTATTGATTTATTGATTTATTCATTCATTTTATTTATTTTTAAATTTTTTATTCATTTATTTTCATTTTATTTATTCATTTTTTATTAATTTATTCATACATTTTATTTATTTATTCTATTTATTTAATGATTGATTTATTCTATTTATTCATTCATTTAATTTATTTATTCATTTTATTCATTTATTTATTAATTTATTCATTTTATTGATATATTTATTTGTTTTTTGTTTGTTTAATCTTTTTTCTATTTATTTATACTTTTAGATTATTTATTTATTAATTTATTTGTATATTTACAAAACACAACTTTCTTTTTTGCATTAAAAGTTTCACAGAGCAAGGAAATTTTCACAGTATTTCCTATCATTTTTCTTCTGGAGAAAGTCTTATTTGTTTTATTTCGGCTAAAATAAAAGCAGTTTTAAATTCTTTAAAAACATTTTAAGGTCAATATTATTAGCCCTTTTAAGCAATATTTTTTCTCGATAATATTTGTTTGTTTCAGAACAAACCATCATTATACAATAACTTGCCTAATTACCCTAACCTGCCTAATTAACCTAATAACCCTAGTGAAGCCTTTAAATGTCACTTTAAGCTGTATAGAAGTGTCTTGAAGAATATCTAATAAAATATTATTTACTGTCATCATGACAAGTTATTATATAAAGATAGAATATAACTATTGTTTTATATAAAGTTTATCAACACAATATATTTATATTCTAGTTATTATGATTATGTTTATGATTATGTTAAAAATGTTTACAACAAAAATAACTATTTCTAAAGCACTTTTGTATTTAATGAAGTTTTTACACTAATTCTCATTTTATTGGTATAATATTTGTTTTGCATGAAGCTGTTGTTGTAAACATTCATGTTATTGACACTTTTCACAAGACGCGTTTAATGTCATACATCATCAGCATCCTAAATCCTTGAAAGTTTTAAATATTTCGATTTTGGACAAAACAAAGGTTTAGTACTCTCCCATTCACTGCACTCTGAGTTTACCAACTATGACGACTTCTGCTGCTGAGAAACACAGTAGTGTCTGGATGCAGCCTTTATAATGCAAGCTGAGATTGCATCACTCAGCAGTGCAATGTCAGAAACAATGCACTTAAGGGAGTGAGTGACGTCACTGTGACGGGCAGGGTTAGGGGTGGGGTTAGGTGAGCCCATCAAAAAGCATTGGATGCAGCTCAGATTGCACTGCACCAGGTCTGCATCCAGACCCCTCTCGAGAAACATGCACATGTGAAAAAGGTCCAATGTTCAGCCTCTCCATTTGCTGCTGTTGTGATAGTTGAGCTTTTATTTTTAATTATTTAACGTTTCGTATTGTATCTCCAGCACAATGCGGCTCATCAGGAGAGTAAGCTGACGGAGGAGTGCGACACACTGATCAACATCGTCCAGCAGAGGCGACAGATCATCGGCACCAAGATCAAAGAGGGAAAGGTGATGATGTCAGCAACATCTGCATTTACACACTTTACACTATATGCGGGAGGTAAAGGGGTTGTTGCCTGCATTCTCCAAATCCATTTATCAGGGCAAGCATGGCCTAAAGCTGTTCAGATGATCGCTGTTACCTCCTTACAATGTGCTACAGGTAGCTCAATCCTTCATGTGTCATCTATAAAAGCTGCGGTTGCACATTTTGTCAGCTTTAAATGTCTATGGGAGTGAAATACCACCTTAAATAAGTCAATATAGCTAAATTAATTTGCAATATCATTAGGGCCAGAGCAAGCTGAACTGCCGCTCTAGGCAAAGGACGATCCCGCCGCCCTCAACCCCAATGTGAAAACGTAAGTGACCGGTTATGAAAATAAAGTGAGGTGTCGCGGACCTCTTTTCTGCCACCCTATGCGCGGATATAACTGAGGACGCGCAGGTGCTGAGGGAGGTGTCGCTGACGCCGCCCTCTCTATTCTGTCGCTTATGCGCGAATATATCTGAGGACGCGGGTGGTGAGGGAGGTGTCGCGGACATAACTGAGGATGTGGGTGGTGAGGGAGGTGTCGCGGACATAACTGAGGATGCGGGTGGTAATGGAGGTGTCGCGCACGCCGCCCTCTCTATACTACCACCCTAGGTCGCCTCAATGGAGGCGCCGGCCCTGAATATCATCATCGTCAGTAAAGATATTGATGTTGTTACATAGATTCTTCATTAAATATTAGACTGGAATAATGATGCTACAGATTCAGCTTTACATCACAGCTATGAATTACATTTGACAGAATATTCACATATAAACATAGTTTTTTACATTTTAATCATATTTTGCACTTTTATTTTCCTTAATGTATTTGTTGAAAATGGGAGACAGTTCATTGGATTCTTTGGTTAGTATAGTTGAAACCAGACGTTTTCACACACTAAAAAAGGAATATAACCATTTTTTTTTCTAAATGTCTGATGGTAAATCAAACTAAATGTTTACTATTTTATGTCCGTTAGGATTACATAAATGATTTACATTTGCTAAATGCCAGAATAATGAGAGAATTTGTTTTTGAGATTTTTTTATTAGTTTCTAGACAGTCAACAGTTTACACACATTTTCTTGGTATTTTTTAGCTTTGCTTTAAAACTGTTTTACTTTGGTCAAATGCTTTGGGTCTCCTTCCACAAGCTTCTCACAATAGTTTGCAGGACTTTTCCCATTCCTTCTGACAGAATTGGTGTAGCTGAGTTAGATTTGTTGGCTGTCTTGCTCACACAAGCTTTTTCAACTCTGCCCACACATTCTCTATAGGATTGAGTTCAGGGCTTTGTGATGGCCACTCCAAAACATTCACTCTGTTGTCCTTAAAGCACATATGAACTAATTTGGCAGTATGCTTAGAGTCATGGTCTGTTTGGAAGAGCCATGTGTGGCCAAGTTGTAATTTCCTGGCTGATGTGTTGAGATGTTGCTTCAGTATTTCTCCATACTGTTCTTTCTTCATGATGCCATCTATGCTGTGTAGTGCACCAGTCCCTCCTGCAGCAAAACAGCCCCACAACATGATGCTGCCGCCCCCATACTTCACAGTTGGGGTGGTGTTCCTAGGCTTGTAAGCTTTCCCCTTTGTCCTCCAAATGTAACACTGGTCATTATGGCCAAACAGTTCAATCTTAGCTCCATCAGAGCACAGGACACGTCTCCAATATTAGTCTTTTTCCCAGTGTAATTCAGCTAATTGTAATCTGGCTTTGTTGTTGATTCTGGCTTGTTGATTTTCCCATGTTGTCACACAAGGAAGCAGAGTGTTTGAGCTTTTCCTTCAATACTATTCTACAGTTGTGCCTCACATTAACTCAAATGTCGTCAATTATCCAATCAGAAACTTCCAAAACACTGACATCATCATCTGAGCTTTTCCAGAGGCAGAATAATCTTATTGTGTGTAAACTTGACTTTCAAGAAGAGTTATAACAATTTCTCAAACAATATCTCTCTCATTATTCTGCTATTAAGCAGAACAGAAACACATTTGATCATCCTCACTTACCTAAAAGAGAAAACGTTTAGTCGCATTAACATCTGACTTTTTTAAATGGTTATGTGCGTTTTTATACAGTGTATGTAAACTTCTGCTTTCAACTGTATATAATTTATATCTATAAACGATATATATCTATTGGCAACCTCCCGTTCTCCCTCGGGAAGCAAATACAGAAGTAACTGAGGCTGCAATTCATCGAAATTCCGACAGTCATGGCTCCATATGGAGCAAGTGTCTATTTACAGTACCCTACTGCTAGAAAGGCCAACTATACAATGTACAGTCTGGTACAAAGAACGATTTTGGTTCATATAGCTAATATTGCCCTTCATGACAACTGAGAGGGTGAATTTTTTTTAAAACTCTAATCTGTTTCCTTTATATTAGGTTATATTAAGTTTGCATAATTAAGGGCGGGGCCACTTGAGTGACAGCTGGGTCTCGCAGCTCGCAGTCTCATCACCTCAGCTGATTCCGGCTGATTAGCTGCTGAACTCGGCATATACATCGTATTTTTGTGTTGTTTTATGTGGCTTTACACAGTCAGTCGCCTTTTGGGATTATTTCCTACATCAGGTGATATGGCATGCTGTGTGCACTTAATTGTGCTCACAAACCATTCACGTGGCCTCCGTTTCCCAGGTGAGTGAAGTTATATACTTTATACCATCTCTATACATGTATTTGTTTTATTTAGGATCATTTATAATGTTCGTTAGACCTGTAATGCACTCCAGAATCTGACAGATTGATTAGCTGTAGGCTCTAGAACAGTCATCTGAAGCGTTGTCATACAGTGTTATGCTGGAGTTCATCAGTAGTCAGGGTCCCACTTTATATTAAGTGGCCTTAACTAATATCTTCTTACATAGGAGTTAATAGTTTGTTACATTGTACTTATTGTGTAAATACATGTATTTACTGTGTACTTAGGCTTGATTAAATGCATGTATTTATTTACATCTGTAATTACATTTGTAAATACACTGTTGACCATCCCTTACACCTTAACCCACCCTTAAACCTACCCATGCCACCAAACCTGTCCATAACCCAACCTCTATTCCAACTCAAAAGCACCACAAGTGTTCTCAAATACATTATAAACACAGTAAGTACATTGTATTTTATTTTTGATGTAAGTACATAGTAGTTAGGGACACTTAATATAAAGTGGGACCATAGTCATTTACTAACACAGACTATATCTGAAGTGTTTGGAAGAAATTCCTGTTATCCTGCTGTAGAAAAACGCCATAAGAACAATGTTTAGTGGCTCAATGTATTACAGCAGTGTTTTTAAAAGACTAAACACTTTATTGATATAGTGTACAACCAAGCACAAGTGGTCAGAACACAAACGAGTCGCAGGCAATGATGTATTAAGGATTTTTCCCATAGGAAAGCCTGTCTAAGCAAAATGCCAGGAGGCATCTGTAGCCCCGCTCACGCGCTGCCTCCAGGCCCTTGTTTGGTATTCTCCGGTCGGTGTGATGACACCAGGGCCGGCGCTTCCATAAAGGCGGCCTAGTGCGGCAGTATAGAGAGGGCGGCGTCTGCGACACCTCCATTACCACCCGCGTCCTCAGTTATGTCCGCGACACCTCCCTCACCACCCGCGTCCTCAGATATATTCGCGCATAAGCGACAGAATAGAGAGGGCGGCGTCAGCGACACCTCCATCAGCACCCGCGTGTCCTCAGTTAAATCCGTGCATAGGGTGGCAGAATAGTGGTCCGCGACACCCGCGCGTCCTCAGTTATTTCCGCGCATAGGATGGCAGAATAGAGAGGGCAGCGTCCGCGACACCTCCCTCCCTCCCTCCCTCAGCACCTGCGCATCCTCAGTTATATCCGCGCATAGGACGGCAGAATAGAGAGGGCAGCATCCGCGACACCTCCCTCCCTCCATCAGCACCCGCGCGTCCTCAGTTATATCGGCGCATAGGACGGCAGAATAGAAAGGGCAGCATCCGCGACGCCTCCCTTCATCAGCACCCGCGCGTCCTCAGTTATATCCGCGCATAGGACGGCAGAATAGAGAGGGCAGCGTCCGCGACACTTCCCTCCCTCCATCAGCACCCGCGCGTCCTCAGTTATATCCGTGCATAGGACGGCAGAATAGAGAGGGCAGCATCCACGACACCTCCCTCCCTCCATCAGCACCCGCGCGTCCTCAGTTACATCCGCGCATAGGACGGCAGAATAGAGAGGGCAGCATCCGCGACACCTCCCTCCATCAGCACCCACGCGTCCTCAGTTATATCCGCGCATAGGACGGCAGAATAGAGAGGGCAGCATCCGCGACACCTCCCTCCCTCCATCAGCACCCACGCGTCCTCAGTTATATCCGCGCATAGGACGGCAGAATAGAGAGGGCAGCATCCGCGACACCTCCCTCCATCAGCACCCGCGCGTCCTCAGTTATATCCGCGCATAGGACGGCAGAATAGAGAGGGCAGCATCCGCGACACCTTCCTCCATCAGCACCCACGCGTCCTCAGTTATATCCGCGCATAGGACGGCAGAATAGAGAGGGCAGCATCCGCGACACCTTCCTCCATCAGCACCCACGCGTCCTCAGTTATATCCGCGCATTGGACGGCAGAATAGAGAGGGCAGCATCCGCGACACCTCCCTCCCTCCATCAGCACCCACGCGTCCTCAGTTATATCCGCGCATAGGACGGCAGAATAGAGAGGGCAGCATCCGCGACACCTTCCTCCATCAGCACCCACGCGTCCTCAGTTATATCCGCGCTTAGGACGGCAGAATAGAGAGGGCAGCATCCGCGACACTTCCCTCCCTCCATCAGCACCCGCGCGTCCTCAGTTACATCCGCGCATAGGACGGCAGAATAGAGAGGGCAGCATCCGCGACACCTCCCTCCATCAGCACCCACGCGTCCTCAGTTATATCCGCGCATAGGACGGCAGAATAGAGAGGGCAGCATCCGCGACACTTCCCTCCATCAGCACCCGCGCGTCCTCAGTTACATCCGCGCATAGGACGGCAGAATAGAGAGGGCAGCGTCCGCGACACCTCCCTCCATCAGCACCCGCGCGTCCTCAGTTACATCCGCGCATAGGACTTCAGAATAGAGAGGGCAGCATCCGCGACACCTCCCTCCCTCCATCAGCACCCGCGCGTCCTCAGTTATATCCGTGCATAGGACGGCAAAATAGAGAGGGCAGCATCCGCGACACCTCCCTCCATCAGCACCCACGCGTCCTCAGATACATCCGCGCATAGGACGGCAGAATAGAGAGGGCAGCATCCGCGACACCTCCCTCCATCAGCACCCACGCGTCCTCAGTTACATCCGCGCATAGGGCGGCAGAATAGAGAGGGCAGCGTCCGCGACACCTCCCTCCCTCCCTCCCTCCCTCAGCACCCGCGCGTCCTCAGTTATATCCCCGCATAGGACGGCAGAATAGAGAGGGCAGCGTCCGCGACACCTCCCTCCCTCCATCAGCACCCACGCGTCCTCAGTTATATCCGCGTATAGGACGGCAGAATAGAGAGGGCAGCGTCCGCGACACCTCCCTTCATCAGCACCCGCGCGTCCTCAGTTACATCCGCACATAGGGCGGCAGAATAGAGGTCCGCGACACCTCATATTAATTTTCATAACAGGTCACTTTCGTTTTCACATTGGGGTTGAGGGCGGCGTGATCGTCCTCTACCTAGAGCAGCAGTTCAGCTTGCTCCGGCCCTGGATGGCACGCAAACAAAATGGCAACGGTTGACTACGCCCACTGGTAGCTTCTTTTGGGTTCTTCATAAACCCATCGGTGATGTCACAGATACTACGTCCATATCTACCGTCTATGCTGAAAGTCTACATTTTTGGTATTGCTGGTGTTTGAAGTTTTCAAACTACAGTTATTAACAGAGAGGCACTCTTTAAGCAACACTTACATTAATGCAGGGTTTTGCATATGTGTGTGTTTGTAGGTGGTTCGCTTGAGAAAGCTGGCTCAGCAGATCGCCAACTGCAAGCAGTTTGTGGAGAGATCGTCCTCGCTCATCATTCAAGCCGATCAAGCTCTGAAGGAGACGGATCACGCTCGATTCCTGCAGATGGCCAAGAGCATCTCCGAGAGGTGAAGAAACACCACACACAAAAACCATCATACTTCCATACATGCTTCAGCCGACATTTTGCTAAAGGTAAAATACATTGCTCCGGGTACGTTTCGTTGCACGTTTCAGATGATGAATCCACTAGAGGGCTCTGTCTACATTTCTGGAAATCTAAAACATGTTACTTCGGGTACATTTTGTTGTATGTTTCAGATGACGAATCAAATGTGGGGTCCCTGCCTAAATTTCTGCAAATGTAAAATATGTTACTTAAGGTACATATATTGAACATTTCAGATGACAAATCCACTAGAGGAGGCCTAGTCTACCTTTTTGTAAAGCTGAAATATGTTATTTGGGGTAAATTTTGTTGCAAATGATGAATCCACTAGGGGGTATTATCTCCTTTTCATTGTTTCCTTTTTTATAATGTAAGGGTGCTTTTACACCTACACTTTTGTTTCGGAACCCGTCTCGTTTGCCCAGTTAGCGCGGTTCGTTTGGTATATGTGAATCCAGCAATCGCGCTCGGATCCACGCCAAATCAATCGCTCCGATATCGTTTGAGTGAGGTGGTCTCGGCTCGATTGAAATGAACTCTGGAGCGGATCGATTGCAGTAAGCGATACGATCCGAGCCCGGTTATATCACAGTGTTTTATGGATATGTAATAGGCATACGGCGATATGAAGAGAGAATTATGAGTATGAGTAGTTTCGCGAGTCTTCCGGATGCCTGCAAACGAGTGATAATCTCCCGGTAATCTTGCGTCTCCCTCCTGGTCCTCAAATAGGCTACGTCGTGCACCCTTCTCACCCCTCCTCATCGCATCTCTCCTCACTCTTCAGACATGTCGCGCGCACCCTGTCAAACACCACCAACCCACTTCTCCTGACAGCTGAGCGGGACTCTGCAAAATAAACCCCGACACTGACTAATTTGAGGAGAGTTTACCCTCATGTGACTTGTTTTAGCTCTTTTGGTCCGATTAGAAACTTTGCCGTGTGAAAGTGAACTGCACCAAGAACAAAGAGCAACAATGTAACATTTGTAACCTCTATTTCAGAACAACTGAATCGATTCATAGGTGTGAAAGCACCCTCAAATAAATTGCTTACATCGTAACAACACGTGACCCACAATAAAATGTATCTCAACCATCTGCGACAGCGATGCGCAAAATTTCAGTTTTAGAAATGCTTTCCATCTCTGCAACGTTGCGGCAGAACAACAGCATATACCACTATCACAATGATCACCTCAGGTACAGATTATCTGCTTTACTCAGTGTTAAAGGCTACAAATGTGAGTTTAATTACTATTTGACATTTATGTTACTGAAAGCAGTAGCAGGTAGTTCACCTCAGATCTTGAAAGTAAAAGGACTAGCAGACGATTTGAAACTGAAAGTCAGTACTGTGATTCAGTGCAAACCAACAACATCAGTCACTCCGTAGACTACTAATAGGGTTAAAGAGGTTTAATATGTATTGATTAGATTAAAATGCTTCACCATTTCATGTCACATTTGGTGCAGATAGACAAACTGCTTGTCTCTGGCATCGCATGTTGTTAGGACAGTGTTAGAGTCTTGTTGCACGCTTCAGATGACAAATCCACTTGAGGGCGCTGACTACATTTTTGTGAATCTAAAATATGTAATTTAGGGTACATTTATTTTACTTGTCAGAAGACAAATTCAGTAGTAGAGCTACTAATTGTTACTTATCTTATTTTTTGTGTAATAGAGGGCGCTGTCTACATTTTTGCGAATCTGAAATGCATTAGTTAGAAAACATTTTGTTGTACGTTTCAAATGACAAATCCACTGGAGGGCGCTGACTACATTTTTGTGAATCTAAAATATGTAATTTAGGGTACATTTATTTCACATGTCAAATGACAAATTCAGCTGTAGAGCTATCTAAAAATTGGCTCATTTATAAAAATGTTACTTTTAGTATTTTTTGTACATTTTAGATGACAAACCCACTAGAGGGCGCTGACTACACTTTTGTGAATCAGTAATATGTAATTCAAGGTACATTTATTGCACATTTCAAAATGCCAAATTCATTTACGGAACACACTGTATGAACATTTGCTAATCTAAAAACGTTACTCGGTATGTTTTTTGTACGTTTCAGATGACAAATCCACTAGAGGGCGCTGTCTCTTTTTTTCGAATCTGAAATATGTCACTTAAGGTGCATTTCAGATGACAGATCCTCTTGAGGGCGCTGTCTTCTACATATTTGCTAGTCTAAAACTTTACCTAAGGTGATTTTTTTGTACACTTCAGATGACAATTCCAAAGAGGGCCATTTCTACATTTTTGCGAAACTGAAATGCATCACTTAAGATACATTTTGTTGCACGTTTCAAATGAAAAATCCACTAGAGGGCGCTGACTACATTTTTTGCAAATTAACTAAATTTTACTTGGGGTATGCTTTTTTTTTGTACATTTTAGATGTCAAATCCACTAGAGGGCGCTGACTACACTTTTGTGAATCAGTAATATGTAATTCAAGGTACATTTATTGCACATTTCAAAATGACAAATTCACTTGTGGAACACGCTGTATGAACATTTGCTAATCTAAAAACGTTACTTAGGGTACTTTTTTTACATTTCAGATGACAAATCCACTAGAGGGCGCTGTCTTTTTTTTCTCGAATCTGATATATGTCACTTAAGGTACATTTCAGATGACTAATCCACTAGAGGACGTTGTCTTCTACATATTTGCTAGTCTAAAACTTTACCTAAGGTGATTTTTTTTTGTACACTTCAGATGACAATTCCAAAGAGGGCCATTTCTACATTTTTGCGAAACTGAAATGCATCACTTAAGATACATTTTAATTCACGTTTCAAATGACAAATCCACTAGAGGGCGCTGACTACATTTTTGCGAATTAACAAAATTTTACTTAGGGTAAGCTTTTTTTGTACATTTTAGATGACAAATCCACTAGAGGGCGCTGACTACACTTTTGTGAATCAGTAATATGTAATTCAAGGTACATTTGTTGCACATTTCAAAATTACAAATTCACTTGTGGAACACGCTGTATGAACATTTGCTAATCTAAAAACGTTACTTAGGGTACTTTATTGTAAATTTCCGATGACAGATCCTCTAGAGGGCGCTGTCTTCTACATATTTGCTAATCTAAAACTTTACCTAAGGTGATTTTTTTGTACACTTCAGATGTCAATTCCAAAGAGGATGATTTCTATGCAAAGCCTATGCTAATCAGTAGGAGGGGCGTATTCAAGTGACGTCGAGTGTTTTCACACGCAGAGCCGGAGGGCAGAAATACGGTTTTAATGGATGGGACAGTGTTTGTTACAAGTGTAAATACAGTATAACAGAGGTAAAATGGCAAAAAACTGTTAGTCAGCTTTTACGTGAAGCAGCTGCTGCATTGGTACAGCAAGAGGAGCACGGGACACAGGAGAACCAAACGTCAAACTTCAGTACCACAGCAGGAGTTGCGGGCTTCCTTGGTGGGCAGAGAAACTGCAGCGTAAGTGCGGTAGGCCTTGTGATGAAGGTCTTGTGACGTTAACAACTTGTTAGTACTAAAATCTTTGAACTACAGCTAAACCAGCTCGGTAAAGTTGGTTTTAGGTTTGATATTCGCCAGACATTTATGCACGCAGTGTTAGGGATAGCAACTCGACGTCACTTGAATACGCCCCTCCCGCTGATTAGCATAGGCTTTGCATACAGCTTTAAGTTGAAAATGAAATCGAAAATGAAAACTGAAATGAAAAAGTGTCAATAAAAGGAAAGCTTAAATTTACATTTTCATTTGAATTGTGTCACTATTATAGCGTGAAGATTAATAACACGCTTTGTAAAAGTTGTGTTTGCATATATTTTTTCATATTTTATTTTAAAATTGTCAGTCTTGACGCGGAAATGCAGTGAAAAGGAAATGTTAAAATGGCAACTTCAATTCAATTATCAATTTGACAGGGTTGACGTGTTGTCAAAGTGAAAATAAAAATCAAAATTCAATAATTTCATTTCGTTTTCAATTTTGGCAGATATTTTGCGAACAGTGTTTTAAAATAAAATTGTTAATCTGATTGTCATTTTCATTTCCAATGTTTATTTGATTTATTTAAAATACTTGAGGGCGCTGTCTACAATTTTGTAAATCTGAAATACGTCACTTATGGTACATTAACTGCACTTTTCAGATGACAAATCCACTGGAGGGCACTGTCTACATTTGGGCTAATATAAAATTGTGTGTTTCAAATCCACTAGAGGGCGCTGTCGATACTTTTGTGATTCTGAAATACGTTACTGTTTTGCTGCATGTTTTAGATGTACATCCTTGAACACATCAAGGCGCTTTTTAAGCCATTTCTGAGCAATTTCTGAGCAGAATGCATTTATAAACGGAAAGTCTGCATTCTGCGTGAAACACTTCTAACTCTTGCTTTTCTAATTCTTTTGCGGTTTAAAAATCATGTTTTATATTGTAATATTATTGCAAATGCAGTTAGTCGTTGTTTTAACTCACGCATGTCATGTTGGTGAAATTGCAGAGTCTCCATGGCGACTGCGTCCTCACAGGTCTTGATCCCTGAGATAAACCTGAACGACACGTTTGACGCGTTCGCATTGGACTTCTCCAGAGAGAAGAAGATGCTGGAAGGTCTGGATTACCTGACAGGTTAGTTTACAGTGAAATGTGTTGACAGCTTTAAATCAATGCAGAATGTGCACTTCTCTCCGTTTGGTATGCTTTAGGGATGGGCGTTTGCAATATACTGGAAAAAATAAAATAAATAAACAACTACAATAAAATCTATTAATGAAATAAAATGTTTATCTGAGCCAAAACAGAAATAATCTTGTCTAAAGATGAAGCTTTAAATTGAAGTTTACATTGATTCTGCATCTCAGCATTAAGGAAACATGTTTACATGTTATTTGGTGTCATGAGTGTCTCTCTAAGGTCCTGTATTGTGAAAGATGGCAGACGGCAGACACATGAGGCACAAACACACACAGATTGGATCTGACTTTTGTTTATTTCTTTGCCAACTGCTCACTGCTGCTGTGCATCATGCTAATAATAGTCAAACCATCCACATTTCTGCCATATGTTTGCTCGTTTGCCACTAAAACATGTCTTCTTCATGTTAGAACATGACACTTCACATATCTGGGTTTGATTTATAATTCGATTGGCCTCAGTCTTGGGTTTGGACCACTTCTAATTAACGTCACATTAAGATGTGTATATTTCACGACTGTTATTTATTCTGCTTTTAATTTCGATTGGCCTGGATTTTGACAACATGGCAGCCCCACTGTGACTGATGTTTGGCACAAATGAACTTCACATTAAGCTTGACAAATGTGACCAAACAAAAGTTGATTTTCATAACAATTACATTATGGATGTTAAAGCCAGCACAATGTTGGCGAAAGAAAGTCTGGCTTATAGGTGGATTTAGAGGCTCTTTCTTAAGATTCTGAGGCTCAACGCCGCCTAGTGTTTATTTTATTTTCCCCACATTTTCTTAATGTGTTTTAATTAATTTAAATTAATGTGCAATTTTCTTAATTTCTCAGATTTTGTTTTGCGTTTTCGTAATGTGTTTGCATTGTGAGGTTTTGCAACACATTTTCTGTCAAGCCGATGGTCTTTTCATAATTTGCTGGTGTATTTTGTAATTGGCATATGTTTTTTATTAAATTGCAGCTCTCGCAGCCACCGTAAAAATATGTTCACTGAGCATGGTTCTTAAACATCTGCAGAAATGTTATGGTAGTTTTATGCTTAAGAAGAGTCATAAATGGACATACAGCAACTTTAAACTTTGCAGTGGCTCTACAAATCTCATATGTGTTTACAGACTGTAGGGTTGCACGGTTTACCGGTACTATGGTAACATCGCGATACTATGACTATATATATATATATATATATATATATATATATATATATATATATGTATATATATATATATATATATATATATATATATATATATATATATATACAGTTGAAGTCAGAATTATTCGCCCCCTTTTGATTTTTTTTCTCTTTTAAATATTTCCCAAATGATTTTTAACAGAGCAAGGAAATGTTCACAGTATGTCTGATAATATTTTTTCTTCTGGAGAAAGTCTTATTTGTTTTATTTCGGCTACAGTGAAGGCAGTTATTAATTTTTTTAAAAACATTTTGGGACAAAATTATTAGCCCCTTTAAGCTATTTTTTTTTTCGATAATCTACAGAACAAACCATCGCTATACAATAACTTGCCTAATTACCCTTACCTGCCTAGTTCACCTTATTAACCCAGTTAAGCCTTTAAATGTCACTTTAAGCCAGGGGTCACCAACATGGTGAGCACCAGGTAGCCCACGAAGATTACATGAGTTGCCCACAGGCCTGTTCTAAAAATAGCTCACCATTGCACCACATACCAGTAAGCTGAATCTAGTATTTTTTGAAGCTATTATTTTTAAATCACACCTGCATTGGTGCAAAATTTGTTAATGACATTAAGGTATATATATATATATATATATATATATATATATATATATATATATATATATATATATATATATATATATATATATATAAAACTAAAAATATTTCTGACAAATAAAGTGTTGCATATTGATATTTCAGTTTCTTACCTTGTTAAATCATTGTTGAGAACTATTGTGAGAAATCATCAGTGTCTTCACATAGATGAATATCATTAATCATTAATAATAACAACATATAATTAAAAGTAAATTGAGAAAAATTGTTATTTAAGAAGTGTGTATCAAACTGGTAGCCCTTCACAATAATTGATACCCAAGAAGTAGCTCTCAGTTTCAGAAAGGTTGGTGACCCCTGCTTTAAGCTGTATAGAAGTGTCTTGAAAAATATCTAGTAAAATATCTACTGTCATCATGGCAAAGATAAAATAAATCAGTTATTAGAGATGAGTTATTAAAACTATTATGATTAGAAATGTGTAGAAGACAATCTGCTCTGCGTTAAACAGAAATTGTGGGAAAAAATAAACAGGGGCCCTAATAATTGAGGGGGGCTAATAATTCTGACTTCAACTGTGTATGTATATATATATATATATATATATATATATATATATATATATATATATATATATATATATATATATATATATATATATATATGAGAAGCTCTGATAGTATTGTATTTGTATGCTAATGTTTAAAGTTTAAGTTTCTGACTTGTTAGGGGTTAAGTTTAATCAAAAAAAGAGTGCATTAAAACAATGTTAAATGCTATATTCTAGTTTTTTTTACTCGCGTGCATCTTTTTAAAAACAATTTATCGGGGGGAAAAATGAAGAATTAAATTTGGCAAAACAAGAAACCATTTCAGACCATGGATCTCAAAAATCTGTAAAAATGGGCTATACATATTATCTGGAATCTCATTCCTTCATTTTCTTGTCTGCTTAGTCCCTTTATTAATCCGGGGTTGCCACAGCGGAATGAACTGCCTACTCATCCAGCACATTTTTTACACAGTGTATGCCCTTCCAGCCGCAACCCATCTCTGGGAAACATCCACACACACTCATTCACACACACACACACACACACTCATACACTACGGACAATTTAGCCTACCCAATTCACCTGTACTGCATGTCTTTGGACTGTGGGGGAATCCGGAGCACCCGGGGGAAACCCATGCAAATGCAGGGAGAACATGCAAACTCCACACAGAAACGCCAACTCAGCCGAGGCTTAAACCAGCGACCTTCTTGCTGTTAGGCGACAGCACTACCTTCTGCGCCACTGCCTCGCCTATGTGGAATCTAAAGGTTCAAAATTGCCTTCCGAGTTCAGATATTATAGATAGCCCATACACATACGTTACAGATTTTGAGATACGTTTGAGATTTTGAGGTCTGACAAAAATTGACTTGACTTGCTTGAGATTTGAAGGTTATGACTTGAGACTTGCTGGTGACTTGCACATGTGTGACTTACTCCCACTCCTGCTGCTTGGTATCGTGATACTTCAGCTGGTATAGTATCGTAAGATTAGTTAATAGTAACGCGACTACCCTAACAGACTCTATAATCCAGACTCGCATTACCATTTCAGATGCATATTGCAAGATCACATGTGCAGCAGTTGATATGATTTCTATTTTGATCTGTTGTGTCGCAGCTCCGAATGCTCCCACCATCCGCGAGGAGCTGTGCACCGCGTCTCACGACACCATCACGGTGCACTGGACATCAGAGGACGAGTTCAGTGTGGTTTCATACGAGCTCCAGTACACCATCTCCACCGGACAGGCCAACGTAGTCAGTGAGTAAACCAACTCCAGATGACCACATACAGGCCGACTGTATCTGGGTGTAATGCCCTTATCTGAACAAAAAAAAGGAGAAATTATATCAGCGCACAATGATTTTATTATAAATCCTGCTCAATTTTGTTTTAATTAAGCAACATAACATGATCAGAAACAACACAGAAGATAGGAAAGATGGGGTATGCGTTAAGTGTGTGTGTTTGGCTAACAATTTAGTTTAATATATTACCAGTTTATTAGCTATATTAGTATTGTGTCTTTTTTGACATCCCTAATTCTACCCAATACCTAAACCCAACTACTACTTTAACTATTAATAAGCAGATTATTAGCTGTTTATTGATCGAATAGTCTTAGTTAATGGTTTGTTTGTAGAATGAATTGTGACTTAAAAAAAGTATTATTATTATTATTATTATTATTATTATTGTTATTGTTACCTTTATTAATATTAATATTACTGTTGCCGTCATCCCGTTATACTACTTTCATCAACACCAACTTTAGTAGTAGTATTGATATTATTGATAACATTTTTATATTATTATTATTATTATTATTATTATTATTATTATTATTATTATTAGCTATAAAGGCAAAATACTACTTAAATTTGACAAAAATAATTTGTTATTATCATCGCTGTTATTGACATTCCTGTTATTTCCATTTCTACTGATGTTTTAAAGAAAGAAAGAAAGAAATGAAGAATGATGAAAGAAGAAAAGAATGAATGAAAGAAAGAAAAAATAAAGAAATGAACAAAAGAGACCAAATGAACGATAAAAGAAAAAATGAAAGAAAGAACAAATGAAAAAAGAATGACTGACCAAACGAATAAATTAAATTAAATTAAATTAAATTAAATTAAATTAAATTAAATTAAATTAAATTAAATTAAATTAAATTAAATTAAATGCTGCCCTTGGTAACAACATGTGATGTGATTATGATTATGTGATTAACTATTAATAAGCAGATTATTAGCCATTTATTGATTGAATAGTCTTAGTTAATGGTTTGTTTGTAGCATGAATTGTGACTTAAAATAAAGTATCATTATTATTGTTGTTACCTTTATTAATATTAATATTACTGTTGCCGTCATCACATTATACTACTTTCATCAACACCAACTTTAGTATTATTATTGATATTATTATTAGTAGTAGTAGTATTGATATTATTGATAACATTTTTATATTATTTTTATTGGCTATAAAGGCTAAATACTGCTTAAATATGACCAAGATAATTTGTTATTGTCATTGTGTTTATTCACATTCCTGTTATTTCTATTTCTACTGATGTTTTAAAGAAAGAAATAAAGGAGAAAGAAAAAAGGATGAAAGAAATAACAAAAAAGAGAATGATGATAGAAAAACACGAATGAAAGAACAGACGAAAGAAGGAACAAAAGTAATGAAAAGAAAGAAAAATGAATGCAAGAAATAATTCTGAAATAATGAATGATAGAAAGAACGAACAAACAAATGAAAAAGAATGAATGACATATGAATGTAAAAGCAACTAAAGAAAGAATGAAAGAAGAAAAGAAAGTAATGAACAAACAAAAGAAAGCAAAACGAACGTAAGAGTGATGAAAAGGACCAAATAAAAGAAAGAACAAAAAAAGAGGAGGATGATAGAAAAATAAACAAAACAACAGAAAAATGAACAGAAGAGGGAATGAAAAATCAACAAAAAAGAACATCAAAGACAGAACGAAAGAGAGAAAAAACAGAAGAATGAAAGGACTAGAGAAAGAACAAAAGAAAGTATAAACAAGAATAAACAATAAAAGAACAAAAGAAAGAAACAATGAAAGGATAAAAGAATGACATAGAGAAAGAAAAACTAACGTAAGAACAATGACAGAACAGGAAAGAATGAACAAACGAATGAAAGAAAGAAAGAAAAATGAACAGGAAAGAATGAAGAAACAGAAAGACAGAAAGAGAATGACGAAAGAACAAGAGAATGAACTAAAGAAAGGAGGAATGAATGAACTGAAGAAAGAATGAAAGAATATGAATGAACAAATAAAAGAGAATTAAAAAACAGAAGAATGAAAGAACTAACGAACGAACAAACTAGAGAAGAGTGTAAGAAAGTATGTGAACAAAGGAATGAACGAAGGAAAGAACAAAAAAGAGAATGAAATAGAGAAAGAAAAATGAAGGTACGAAAGAATGACAGAAGAACAAAAGAAAGAAAGAAAAACGAAAGGATGACAAGAAAAAATGAACTCAAGAAAGGAAGAGTGAATGATTGAAGAAACTAAATAAAGAAAGAATATGAATGAACAAAGGAACCAACAAATAAAAGAGAATGAAAAAACAAAAAAATAAAAGAATAAACAAAGGAATGAACAAACAAATGAAAGAAAGAACGAATGAACAAACGAAAGAGAGCGACAGAAAAAAATATGAAAGAAAGAACGAGAATTAAATAAATAATGAATAAACAAACAAAAGAGAATGACAAAAAAAATAATGAATGAAAGAACAAGAGAATGAAAGAAAGGAAGAATTAATGAAAGAAAAAAGAAAGAATAAACCACAGCATGAATGAACAAACGAATAAAAGAAAGAATGACCAGCGGAACGAACAATCAAAAGAAAGAACAGAAGACAAAAAAAATAAAAGAACAAACAAACTAGAGAAGAATGAAAGAAAGTATGAACAAACAAATGAAAGAAAGAACAGAAGAAAGAAAGAAAGAAAGAAAGAAAAGAGATAGATAGATAGATAGATAGATAGATAGATAGATAGATAGATAGATAGATAGATAGATAGATAGATAGATAGATAGATAGATAGATAGATAGATAGATAGATAGAAAAAGAAAGAAAGAACAAGCTAGAGAAAAACAAAAGAAAGTATGAACAAAGGAATGAATGAACAAATGAAAGAAAGAACAGAAGAAAGAAAAAATAATGAAAGAAAGAACAAACAAACTAGAATAAGAAGAAAAGAAAATATGAACAAAGGAATGAACGAAGGAAAGAACAAAAAAATGAAATAGAGAAAGAAAATGAAAGACGAAAGAATGATGAAAGAAAAATAAGGAATAATGTAAGAACAATGAAAGAAAGAACAAATGAAAAAAAAGAATAACAAAGAAAAATGAAAGAAAGAAAGAAAGAAAGAAAGAAAGAAAGAAAGAAAGAAAGAAAGAAAGAAAGAACAAGAGAAAGAAAGGAAGAATGAATGAACAAAAGAAAAAATGAACGAAAGCAAGAATGAACAAACGAATAAAAGAAAGAATGATCAATGGAACGAACAATCAAAAGAAAGAACAGAAGACAGAAAATGAAAGAACAAACAAACAAGATTGAGAACGAAAGAAAGTGAACAAAGGAAAGAAAAGAATAAAAGAGAGAAAGAAAAATAAACGGAAGAAAGAATGATGGAAGAACAAATGAAAGCAAGAAAGAGCGGAAGAATAAATGAAAGAACAAAAGAAAGAATGAATCAATGAATAAAAACGGATAAAAGAAAGAATGAACAAAGGAACGAACAAACAAAAGAAACAAATGAAAGAAAGAACGAATGAATTTAACGAACAAATTAAATTAACTGCAGCCATTAATAACAGCATGTGATGTGATTATGACACAAAAGCAAACCCAGTTCCTCCAGAATGCGCACACACACACGCGCTGTGTTTGGTTGTGTGTGCGTAGATGTGCAGTGTGGATTAGACAGAAGTAGAGCAGATTATAGTGTGCAGTATGACTGTAGATTAAATAGCCTGAAGAGAGGAGAGCACAGAAAAAGCTTTACTGAGTGAATAAGGTCACGCTGTACTTACAGGACAACGGGCTCTATTTTGACGATCCATGCACAAAGTGCAAAGCGCAGGGCGCAAACGCATGCAGGGCGTGTCAGAATCCACTTTTGCTAATACAAAAATGGAAAAATCCGCTTTGCGCCGTGGCGTATGATCTAACAGCGTTGAGCTTATTTTCTTAATGAGTTACAGGTGTGTTTTGAGAATAAACCAATCAGATTCTCATCTCCCATTCCCTTTAAGAGTCAGTTGCGTCATGGCGCATTTGCTTTTTACATGACGGACTTTGTAAGTGGAAAAATTGAAAGCTTCACTAGAGAGAAAACAGTTAAACAGAGCATCTGCAGCGCGAGGATGAGAGATAAGGCCTCTCATAATCTACTTTCACTTTCACTCTTGTGGATAGGGAAACCTTTACGCACAGACATCCATTAGCCTATAAATAATTAATTTCCTTTGTTAAGCGCAAAGATTTGTGTCTAAACTATTTCTAAATTCAGTTCTAATTTCCAGCAAACGAATAAATGAACAATAATAACAAAATGAGCTCAAACAACTGAGTTATATCCAAATACACATGCTGTGCCCCATATGGTCTAAAACCTGCAGGTGGACAAATCTAAGCTTGTTTTTAATAAAACAAATATAAATTTGGATATAATAAATAATACTGCTAATAATAATAACATTATACAAAAGCAAATTGTCACATATAAACAAAAAAAGCCTCCCGAGATGAAGAAGGCATGAAGGCAGTGGTTTTCATATTTATGTAGGCTAGAAAATAATAGGTTTTAATCCTTTATATTTATATCCTATATATATCCTTATTATATCCTATATATATCCTTAACATTTTAATTATTTTTCATATGTTAAGATATATCCATTGTAAGGCTTGAAGCTTACGCTGCTATTCTGAATTAATAATCAGAAACAGAAAGCAGTTGAAGGATGGCGTGTTTAAATCCATTATTTATCTGACTCCATTGTAACTAATCTGACTCCATTAAAGTTGTTATCATCATTGATAAAGAGAAAGAATCTCTACATCTTAAAGCAGGCAAAGTTGTTTATTAAGTTACATGTTTAAATATACGGACAGCAGAATTAAACAAGCATACTGTATAAAGAAATTAGCTGTAACGTGTGCACTGCTGAGCAACAAAGACAGTGAAACTGCCTTTGTTAGCATATGAGGCTACGCACTGGTGTGCGGGAGATGCAGAGTAAAGCCATTCTCCCAGATTAACAGTTACCTTTCCTTATAATACCTTGAGCAAAGCATTGTCAAACATGAGTGAAAAACAACCCCAAAAACCAGCTGAACTTGAGAACAAAGTTGAGGAGATAAAATGGCGCACAGCTAACGCGATCTGTGCTGTACAATAGACTGGCTTTGTTCTGATCTATTGAAAAATCTATTATAGTTTCTCAGAGTAGCAACGCGACAGTAATGCGCCTCAACACGCCTTTGTTTTTAGACCAGAACGCCTATGGGCACATATGAGTGCAAATGCATTTGCTATTTAAACATTGTGGCGGAAAACGTCAAAACGACTCTTGCGCCAAACTGAAACTAGCAAACAACAATTGCGTTGCGCCTTGCGCCACATTGCGCCGGGTGTATAATAGGGCTCAATGAAGTGCTGGTGTCAGGCTGATCTCAGGACAGAAGCGCACATATAAACCACAAATAAATGATGCAATTAAAGGAGAGGCGGCTGCCATTATGATCGTCAGATATGGTTATTTTTCGTTTTCAGTTTGTACGCATTGAAATACAACATTTTACAAACATTTTAACCTTGTTGCATTTGCAAATTATACAAATATGAGGGGCGACGCAGTGGCGCAGTTGGTAGTGCTGTGTGCTTCTCACAGCAAGAAGGTTGCTGGGTCGCAGGTTCGAGCCTCGGCTGGATCAGTTGGCGTTTCTGTGTGGAGTTTGCATGTTCTCCCTGCGTTTGCGTGGGTTTCCTCCGGGTCCTCCGGTTTCCCCCACAGTCCACAGCGGTACAGGTGAATTGTTGAGGCTAAATTGTCCGTAGTGTATGAGTGTGTAAGTGAATGTTTCCCAGAGATGGGTTGCGGCTGGAAGGGCATCCGCTGTGTAAAAATGTGCTGGATAAGTTGGTGGTTCATTCCGCTGTGGCGACCCCGGATTAAAAAAGGGACTAAGATGACAAGAAAAAGAATGAATGAATGACAAAATATGTGAATATATATATATATATATATCCCCTTATTCTATCATTCATTCATTCATTCATTCATTCATTCATTCATTTTCTTGTAATGAATTCATTTTCTTTCATTTAATATATATATATATATATATATATGTGTGTGTGTGTGTGTGTGTGTGTGTGTGTGTGTGTGTGTGTGTGTGTATGTATATATATATATTAAAAACTAAATTCCATTTTAAGCTCAATATTATTAGCCCCTTTAAGCTATATATTTTTCAATAGTCTACAGAACAAACCATCAATATACAATAACTTGCCTAATTACCTGAACCTGCCTAGTTAACCTAATTAAGCCTTTAAACGTCACTTTGAGCTGAATAGAAGTGTCTTGCAGAATATCTAGTCAAATATTATTTACTGTCATCATGACAAAGATTAAAATAAGTCAGTTATTAGAGATGAGTTATTAACACTATCATGTTTAGAAATGTGTTGAAGAAAATATCCTCTCCGTTAAACAGAAATTGGGGGAAAATAAACAGGGGGGCTGATAACTCTGACTACAACTGTACCTTTAAGTGTGTTTGACTTGTGTTTGTTTGTGGAGGTCTGTGTAACTCGATGGACAGCTGGATGATCGTGCCCAACATTAAGCAGAATCACTACACCGTTCACGGTCTGCAGAGCGGCACCAAATACATCTTCATCGTGAAGGCCATGAATCAGGCGGGGAGCCGCAGCAGCCCACCGGGACAACTCAAGACCAACAGTGAGTGCTGCTATATTCACCTACACTCTCTAAACACACTATGGGCTCTATTTTAATGATCTTAGCACAAAATCTAGGCGTGTCCGAATCCACATTTGCTATTTTAAGGACGGAAAAATCCACTTTGCCCCTTGGTGCTTGGTCTAACAGGGTTGAGCTTATTCTCTTAATGAGTTACAGGTGTGTTTTGAGAATAAACCAATCAGAGTCTCATCTCCCATTCCCTTTAAGAGCCAGTTGTGTCGCACCATTGCACATTTGCTATTTACATGGTGGACTTTGTAAGTGGAAAAACTAGCGAGAAAACTAGAGAGAAAACAGTTAAACAGAGCATCTGCAGCTCGAGAATGAGAGATGAGCCTCCTCATTCGTTACTTTCACTTTCGCTCTCATGGATAGAGAAACGTGCTGTACTCACAGACATCCTTTAGCCTATACATAATTAATTTCATTTATTAAGCACAATGATTTGTGTCCAAACTATTCCTAAATTCAGTTCTAATTTACAGCAAACGAATAAATGAACAATAATAACGGAAGTGTACACATGCTGTGCCCCATATGGCCTAAAACCTGACAGGTGGGCAAATCTAAGCTTGTTTTTAAAGGGGTGGTCCAGAATGTAATTTTAAGGCTTGGTTGTGTTTATAAGATGCAAAGCAATGTGTGTTCATGTTTCA
Source organism: Danio rerio (assembly GCF_049306965.1). Taxonomy (NCBI): domain Eukaryota; kingdom Metazoa; phylum Chordata; class Actinopteri; order Cypriniformes; family Danionidae; genus Danio; species Danio rerio. The sequence continues at coordinate 56,300,985 of NC_133184.1, read as the reverse complement.
CTTGAAGGAAATCTTGTTATTTTTTTATAAATCTCACTTTGATCATACACAGCTACTCAGCTAACATGAAAACGACTGTCATATTTCCTAGTTCCTCTAAAAGGCCCGCCCTTAAGTGACTCTGATTGATCATCATCATAATGTGCTGCTATTGGCGGATCGGCTCCACGTCACGCCCGTAAAAGCATGCGCTTTTCTGCTGTGTAAACATGCAGTCAACCTCGCGCCCGCTCTCTAAAATAACATCTGACAAGTGTCTGTAACAAAGGAGTGAAAATGGGGTGCGGCTCCTTTAACAGCGTCTGTGTGTGCGTCTATGTGTGTGTGTGTGTGTGGTGTGAACTTTCTGTAACTTTCTTTTTCTCTGATGCTTGGATTAAGTTATTTTCTGTAATATATCGTGACTGAAGAATAAAACACAAGATGTGAGATGCTACCTGTTGAGCCTTGATTTATTATTCTGCTGCGACCACTAGTCAGGTAAGCTAATCTGTATTTTTTTTAACTCTATGCGTTATGATGTCTTTCACGAGTATCCGGAATATGCAGGTGTAAGTAATATGAATCATCCACATATCTTTTGCGACTTCATTATCTGAGATGTGAAACACATGGAAAAGCTGCCTGAAGACAATCAGTGCAGTCCCGTGCGCACACACATAAGAGACCGTGCTGGTGGAGTGAGTGTGTGTGTTTACAGGAGTTTGGGTGATAAATGTGAGTTTGTAGCTAAATCGTTTGCCCGCAAAGCAGCATTTCGCATTGTTTACATCATTACTACAGCATACAGTTAACGCTAGACAGTGTACATGTCATGATCAATTTTAACTAATAAAAACACTTACTTGTAGATCACAACTTCTGCTTTGAGGAGATTTTAGCCGAATCCAGCACTGAACTGGGAGAGATTCTGGAGCTGTTTTGTCAAATCATGCTTGCTGAGTATTTTATAATTCTCTGGAAGATAATTAATATTGAACTAATGGCACTTCTGTCTTTGTGTCCTGTCCTTTGGAAGCCCAAATACAGAAACAGCAAAGCTCTGTGGAAACAGCCGTGTTTACAGTGGCGTAGCGGACGGACCCGCAGGGCTTAAACTCTTCTGTGAGTAGGGGGCCCCGCGTCGTCGCAATTTTCAATAATTGATAATCCGGCAACCGCAATAATCAAACTCTTGGGAACAACTGTGGTCAGAACCAAAGTTCACAGGTCTGTGTTCTCTGAACACCTCTCAAGCGGTGTACTACTTCATTCTGATTGCTTGCCGCCAATGTTGCCAACTTAGCGACTTTGTCATTAGATTTAGCGACTTTTCAGACCCCCCCTAGCGACAAATCTAGCGACTTTTTTGTGTGTTATTGGAGTTTTTTTTAGACTGTCATTTGTCCATACTGTACCGTCCCTACTCTTCTCAATGAGCTGCGTGTGGTGCCGCCGGCTCCTCCCCCGCCTCACAGCACTGACAGGCGGCCCAGTCAGTCCTCTACAGCAGCCTCTCCCACCTGCAGCCCGAGAGCAGATCACCCCTCTTCGTACCGACGACAAATGATTTAGCACAGGCAGTGTGAAGGTATTTCCCTTGTACAGTCAAACCGATCTACTTCTCCTTTATTTTAACAATTTAATTGGACCGTTTATTCGTTTTTTTTTTGTTCACAATCACAGATATTTTAGTGACAGTTTCTGAATTTGTCTGAGTTTATTACATATGAGAGATTACTGCACATTCACAACATATCTATAATGATATACTGTATTCAAACAGCAATAAATTTAGTTAAATAAACATGCTTTTATAAAGTGTAGTGCAATTATAAATACCCCTTTATTAAACATAGGCTGTTAAACAAACAGAAACGGTAGAACGTGATGACGTCAGTGATATGCAAATTGACGTATGACGCATCCATCCCCCCCCCAAACTTCATCAGGGGGCCCCGTCAGCGATCCCTGCAGGGGGGGCCTCCGCATTTTGCGCTACGCCACTGCGTGTTTAGATGCATTTTTAGCTTCATCTCTGCTATAACCTTACAGTGCTTCTGGCCACAGCCCTTACCTGCATGCGCAGTGTGGGATGCGCAGTAAACGAACTTGTGATGTCACAGGGGGCGGAAGTATTTTTTTGTAGTCCCCAAAATTCGTTCATTGTAGGCTTTGCTAAGCTAACCCTGTAAAAACCAATGTCTCCCTTTGCATTAAACTTAGAACTTTTTACATTCAGAGATGTTGTTTATGTTCACACAGCTACATTACACATCAGATAAAGTTTAAAATATGAGATCGTAGTGGACCACCCCTTTAATAAAACAAATATAAATATGCAGATAATAAATAATACTGCTAATAATGATAACATTATACAAATGCAAATTGTTGTGAATAAACTGAAAAAGCCTCCCGAGGTGACGAAGGCATGGAGGCAGTGCTGTTTATATTGATGTCGAAATTAATAATTTTTGTAATATTTTAATCCTTTAATTTTTGTTCATTTGTAAAGATATGTGTGTATTGCTGTACATCCTGTGTATATTAAGCAGTGTGTAAGCAAGGCGCACTACTAACCCGCTCTGTGCTGGACTTTAGACCTCCTCTCAGATGGTCTATTCTGCAGTCTATATTAGTTCCTCAAAATAGCAACACGCCAGCAATGCACCTTTACACGCCTCCTTTTTTAGACTAGAACAACTATGGGTGCACATATGAGCGCAAATGCATTTGCTATTTAAACAGAGTGGCGCAAAACATCAAAGCGACTCTTGCGTCGAGCTGAAACTAGCAAACAACAATTGCGTCGCTCCTTGCGTTGGGTGTATGATAGGGCACTATGCGTGCAATTTATATTTATTTCTTTTTTAATCGCAGGTCAGCCATTTAAACTGGACCCGAAGTCGGCCCATAGGAAGTTGAAGGTGTCACATGACAATCTGACAGTGGAGCGGGACGAAGCGTCCTCCATGAAGAGCCACGCACAGGACCGATTTGGAGGCACCGGAAACTACGGTGTGACTGGAAACGTGTACATCGACAGCGGACGCCACTACTGGGAGGTGCTGATTGGAGGAAGCACATGGTAAAACACACACAGCGGCAATGAGGCTTAACATGCAGCGGAAGTCAAAACTGTTCTCCCTTCTGAGAATGTTTGTTTTGTCTTTCTCAAATATTTCCCAAATGATGTTGAACAGATTCAGGAAGTTTTCACAGTATTTCCTCTAATGTTTTTTCTTCTGGAGAAAGTCTTAATTGTTTTATTTCAGCTAGAATAAAAGCAGTTTTTAATTGTTTTAAATGCATTTTAAGGTCAATACTATTATCCCCCTTAAGCGATATTAGTTTTGCATTGTCTCCAGAACAAACCACTGTTTTACAATGACTTGCCTGATTATTTGCTGTAGATTTAATCAAATACATGCATTATTAAACTGATATTAAAGTCTTTACACTGTTTAAATGCTTGCAGGTTTGCCATCGGCATCGCCTACAAATCAGCCCCCAAACACGGCTGGGTGGGAAAGGACTCGACCTCCTGGGTGTTGAGCCGATGTAACACCTCGTGGGCGGTTCGTCACAACAGTAAAGAGTTTCCCATCGAGCCGTCTCCACACATGCGGCGTCTGGGCGTCCTGCTGGACTACGACTCTGGATCTCTGGCGTTTTACGATGCAGCGGGAACGCAACACCTCTACACCTTCGACATCGCCTTCTCACAGCCCATCTGCCCTGTTTTTAGCGTGTGGAATAAGTGTTTGACCGTCCTGACGGGGCTGCCCATTCCTGACCATTTAGAGATCAGTGACCCGCATGATTAAACACCCAAAACAAGCCCATACTGCACCTGCTATTCGCATGCGTTTCAGATTTAAGGGCTGTTCACACCAAGCACAACAACAATAGATGTACGATAAATATATTTGGGTTTATAAGAGATTTGCTTATGTTTAGTTAGGGTAAGGATTATTGCAAGAAGTTGTCCTAAGTGTGCTACTAGTGCATTTGACCAGTGAATCCAGCTCGTGTAATTAGATGTCCTCAGTATATTGCGTTTTAGCGTATCTGACCAGTGAATCCAGCTTGTGTAATCTATCCAATCAAGTGAGTTTAGAAATTGCAGTTAGTTTAATGGCATTAAAACACAAATTGTTTTCCCCAGAATCTTCAAATGGGACTCACTGAATACCTGAGGCACTTTTATTTTCAACCCAGGCTCATTCTGGAAACGTAGTCCCGTGGACGTTTCTGGAGACCGCGGAATACGTCCTGGTAGGTACGTATGGCTGCAGTTTTTATTTTTGCGAATCTCGCGAGTGCAGTTCGCGCCTGCGCTGTTCTCGCGTGAACCCACCAGAGGCCGCTGTCCGACTGACCGGATGATTGACTGCGCGACCGGCCAATCGGCTGACCCGCCCTCCTCCTTCCCTAAACCCAACCAATTTTACCGATTGACCCGCCCGCCCGCCCGCTCACTTCCCTAAACCCGAGCAACAGTTTACAAAAGTCGTCCAAAAAAAGAAAAGCCCTGATTTTTTTTTTTCTACCGTGTTTTCGGATTTCACCGGGTTCTCACCCTGTTACGAAACTCGTTCACTTATTTTTGGGATTCTGTTATTGTCTTACCTGATTGCTGGAACCGCTTTTCCCCAGGCTCGAAACCGATCGCCGTGGTCAACTCCTCTCTGCATCTCAAGCCTGCCGACGTACACGGTGAGCTGAGTGGACAAACGGGTTGCAGCAGGGAAGCCCTCACCAAGGAGGTAAGCGGTCGGCCAGCAGGCGGGAAAGGGAACAGCGTCACACCGCCCCGCAGCGTTCGCTTGAAAAAAATAAATGCAGCCGTACATACCTCCCATTACCTATTCTCCAGAAACGTCCGCGGGACTACGTTTTCAGAATGAGCTTGAGTTGTTTATTTTTATACTTGAGCCTGACTTGCATAGCTTTCATTTAGTTTTTTTTATCATTATTTCATATGGTATAATCAATTTGTCCATATTATATGCTTCTTATTTTGCATTTGCCTCTTGTAATCATTAGATGTCCTCAGTATACTTCTTTTTAGCATATCTGACCAGTGAGTCCAGCTCATGTAATCCATCTTATCAATTGAATTTAGTTATCGCAGTTAGTGCAGTGGAATAAAAACACTAATTATTTTCCTCAGAATCTTCAGTTGGAACACAAAGATGCTAAAACTAGCACTGAATAACTGAATGCTTTAGTGTTTTCAGTCTGTCTTAGCATAGCTTCCATGTATTTTTATCATTATTTTACATGGTATAATCAATTTCTTTATCCTCTTGTAGCCGTTAGATGTCCTCAGTGTGCTGCGTTTTTAGCACATCTGACCAGTGAATCCAGCTCATGTAATCTATCTAATCAAGTGAATTTAGAGATCGCAGTTAGTGTAATGCAATAAAAACACAAATTATTTTCTCCAGCATTTTCAGAGGGAACACAAAGATGCTAAAACAAGGACTGAATACCTAAGGTGCTTTTATTTTTTAATTTCAGTTTCCTGAATTGCATATTTGCATGTATTTTTAACATTATTTCCCATGGTGTAAGCAATTGTTTCCACAATAGACGCTTCTTTTTTTTTTTTTGCATTACCCCATGTAAACAGTAGATGTCCTCTGTGTGCTACTAGCAGATCTGACCAGTGAATCCAGCTCGTGTAATTGATCTAATCACACAGTGAATTTAGTGATCACAGTTAGTTTAGTGGAATAAAAACAAATTATTTTTCACAGAATCTTCAGAGGGAACACAAAGATGCTAAAAATAGCACTGAATATTGAGGTGCTTTTATGTATTTTTAGCATTGCTTCAGAGGGTATCATCAAATGTTTCTATGATAGATGCTTCTTCTTTTTTTGCATTATCCTCTTGTAACCATTAGATGTCCTCGATGTGCTACTAGCGCATCTGACCAGTGAATCCAGCTCGTGTAATCTATCTAATCACACAGTGAATTTTGCAATCACAGTCAGTGCACACAGTTTCCAATCACAGTTAGTATTGGAATAAAATGCTAATTATTTTCTCACAAAGATGCCAAAACTTGCAGTACCCTTGTGTAACCATTAGATGTCCTCAGTGTGCTACTAGCAGATCTGACATGTGAATCCAGCTTGTGTAAACTGTCCAATCAAGTGAATTTAGGGTTTGCAGTTAGTGTAGTGGAATAAAAACACAAATTATTTTTCGCAGAATCTTCAGAGGAAACACAAAGATGCCAAAACTAGCACTGAATACGTGAGGTACTTTTATTTTTATACTTCACTTTGCCAGCCTGACATTTAGTTTTTTTTATCATTATTTCCCATGGAATAATCAATTTTTGTCCGAGATGGATGCTTCCTTTTTTGCATTACCCCATGTAACCATTGGATGTCCTCAGTGTGCTACTAGCAGATCTGACCAGTGAATCCAGCTTGTGTATTTTGTACACAGTTTGCCAGCCTGACGTGCATAGCTTTAATGTTTTTTATTGTTATTCTCCATGGTATAATCAATTGTTTCCATTATAGATGCATCTATTTTTGCATTTCCTTCTTGTAAGCATTAGATGTCCTCAGTGTGCTGCATTTTAGTGCATCTGACCAGTGAATCCAGCTCATGTAATTTTTCTAATCAAGTGAATTTAGCGATCGCAGTTATTGCAGCGGAATAAAAACACTGCTTATTTTCACCAGAATCATCAGATGGAACACAAAGATGCTAAAACTAGCACTGAATACCTGAGGTGCTTTTATTTTTATACTTCAGTTTCCAGACTGACATAGCTTGCATGTATTTTTAACAATATTTTCCATGGTATAATCAATTGTTTCCACAATAGATGCTTCTTTTTTTTGCATTACCCCATGTAACCATTAGATGTCCTCAGTGTGCTACTTGCAGATCTGACACGTGAATCCAGCTCATGTAATCAATCTAATCAAGTGAATTTACTGACTGCAGTTAGTGTAGTGGAACAAAAACAAATTATTTTCCCCAGAATCTTCAGAGGAAACATAAAGATGCCAAAACCAGCACTGAATACCTGAGGTGATTTTATTTTTATTGTTTATCAGCCAGGACAAAATTATTCTAAAAGTGATCACAACAATATAGTTTCTCTACATCTTTGTTGTTAAGGTTATGGTGTGAACTATGCTTTTTTTAACATTGTTATTGTTAATTTTATCGGTATCTTGCTTGGTGTGAACAGGCCTTAAGAAGAGATTTAAGGCAAGACATCACAGGCGAATACATCTTTTTATATGCATTGGACAATTTTCAGATTTTAGGCTATTTCACTTTTTATAACTGATTGAGAAGAAAAAACATTCAAAACACAAGTTGAATTATTTGACCGATTAATCACTCTGATATTATATAAATCAATTAAATAGTGAATTAAATAGGGATTCAAGAATATTAATTAAATAGTGCCTCTTTTCAATTCAATTCACCTTTATTTCTATAGCGCCTTTACAATGTAGATTGTGTCAAAGCAGCTTCACATAGAAGATTATGGTAGATGTAAACGGTGTCAGTTCAGTTTTCAGAGTTGAAGTTCAGTTCAGTGTGGTGTAATATTCACTGCTGAAAGTCCAAACACTGAAGAGCAAATCCATCCATGCGTATTTAGTGAAATCCTATACATATTTTAAATGTTGTACTGAGTTATTTTTGCCATTCTTAATATAATGTATAAACTAGGAGATTGTGAGTGTAACCCCACCGGTTCTACGCCACCCATCCCGCTCCGAGCTAGGATCGAACCGGCGACCTTCCGCATGGGAGTCGGTTGCTCTACCAAGGAGGCTAAAGACAATGGCCTCTAGCGTTTCTCGCTAGAGCACCTTTATAGGTCAGAGGAGTGAGGTTTACTTGCACAGCACACACTAGCTGGCCTCCGTTACTTTCACCCCCCTAAACCTCACTCCTATCCGGGTCACGGCACCAATGTAACCCTGCCGGTCCTACGCCACCCTACCCGCTCCGAGCTGGGATCAAACCGGCGACCTTCCGCATGGGAGTCAGTTGCTCTACCAAGGAGGCTAAAGACCATGGCCTCTAGCATCTGTCGCTAGAGCACCTTTATAGGTTAGAGCACCTCCGTTGGCCTCCGTTACATGAGGATGCTAAATAAACAGTATTGAATCAAATACAGTATTTACCCCGTTCACCTGTGGTGTTTTACCTTAAAAGAAACTGAAGCAGAAAATAAAAGTGATGTGTTTCTCCTAATAGCAGGTGTAAACCAGGCTTTCAAAAACAAACCCTGCAAAACTGGACCAAAATCTGTACGAAAAGTCCATCATAGCATTCCCCTTTTGACTAACAGAACGTGTACTCGACTCCTCTTCACCTACATCCCATAATTAAGCACCTTGAATCATAATAGTCGACGTCAGAACAGAATTATTTATGACTCTTCTGTCTAATGCACCTCCAGTCACTTTATTTACTCGTTCTTTAGGGGTTTTAGTATGTGTACAAACACCAGATTCATACGTCACATGATTTACTGTCGTGCTTCCTCAATAATAGTCTTCAATATAATAATGCAACTGATCCTGTGCTCCACTATTAGACCGGTCCGGTGCTCTTCTTTCATTCCTGGAGAAATGTGTTGTGTTCGGAATAGAATACTAGCTCACAATATTGGTGATTCTAGAATTGCAGGTACATTTTTGCTGCATCCCAATTTGCATACACAATCTCATTTGAATTTAGAGCCACAGTCACCAAAACTGCACAATTAGGATCAAAACCCAAAAGGGTCATTGTCAGAGAGGTAGAAAACATTATCTGTGTGCTATTTTCAGCTCAAACTTCACACAAACACACTCTAGCAGTGGTCACCAATCTCTTTCCTGGAGGGCCGGTGTGCGTGCAGGGTTTAGCTCTCAACACACCTGCCTGGGTGTTTCAAGTATACCTAGTAAGACCTTGATTAGCTTGTTCAGGTGTGTTTGAATATGGTTGGAGCTAAAAGGTGTGTTCGACTTTATGCAGCGCTGCGCAGATTAATCGAAATCTGTCTTAAAGCAGTGCATGCTGGTTAGAAATCTTGTCCGGATTGATGCTGCGCAGACGCCACGTGACTGTCACATGTGGCATTAAAGTACCGCGACAGCGCTACGAGATCAGACGGCTGATTCAGACCGTGCAGCATCTGAAGAGCGGCTGCTGGAGCTTTGATGACGACACCGATATTACACGATTGGCCGAGTTCACCACATGACAACAAACACGTGTATTTCGGATTTATTACTGGACAAATTCCGATTCAAAACTTTCAAAACAAACAATTCACTTTTCACACCCTCTCTATCCTGTACACATCTTGCTTATTAAAAAACTACATATATTTTACTGCAGTAATCATCTTTTGTTAAATAATCTGGTTATAAAGGCTGGCTTGTTTGCACAGGTTTATTTTCAACCTTTTTTATACAGACGATTTACTGAACGATTTAAATGATATATTTTAGTGAAAACCTAAATATGAACTCAAATAAATCTTACAGACTTGAAATTAAATAATCATCATCATTGATCCTGCAACCCTAAAGCTCTCTTAACAAATTAAGTTTAAGAACTATTTTATTAAATAATTATAAAATGATTTTATGATTATAATATATATATATATATATATATATATATATATATATATATATATATATATATATATATATATATATATATATATATATATATATATATATATATATAGCAGTTTATACCTGGTCTTTCTGGGAAACATCTGCTTAAAGTGTAGCTCACTTATTTTACCTTTTGTTCAATGTTTTTGGATTAAAGTGCTTTTTTGAAAATGCTTTCATTATCCAAATTAATCTTATTTATTAAGACTTAATAAAAACACCTTGCATTGCGTTTTACATTGGAAAGTTTTTCTCTCATGCATTTGTTATATATTTTATTCATAATTCCCTCATTGTTTAAAAAGGAACTATAGTTTGTAGAGACTGTATTCTGTTTTATTTGTAAATGTTTTGTTGTTTTAAATAAAAATAACAAAAAAATGATGATGACGCCATGTGATTGGTCATCATGACTGCAGCAACTTTGAGCCCCGAAGTGTCCAGCTGTCCGGCTTGACGGCTCCGTTTTTAACTCCGCCCCCGCCTGCGCTCGGCTAATCTCGTTGATCACCGGCTGCAGCTGAGCTTTATGTCGAACGCACCTATTAGCTGCAACTTTTCAACTATGTTGAAAAATGTAGATGTTTACAAGTATGGTTCACTTGTTTTAACAAATTTTGAATATGTGGATAAGAAAAAAATACTTAAATAAAATAAAAAAAAAATAAAAAAAAGTAAAATTATCTCATTTTAATTTTATTTATGAGGCAAATAAAAAACATTTTGCACTGGGCCAAAAAAAAATCCTGCATAAATCTGAAATTTCATTTATAATGGTCTAAAAAAGGTCTTAAAATATCTTACATATGACTTGAAACCAGCAAGAACCCTGCATGAAGATAAATCAAGGATTTTTATTAAAAAACTTATTATTAAATTAAAATTATTAAAAAACTACCATAATAATGCTCCTGGTTGATTGGAAACACTGCGAGTGGACGATTTAAATGACTGTAATCATTCTACATTGCATTGTTTTCTGTTTTATACGTTTGGATCAGTGTAGTAGGTCATTCATTAATTCCGCTTTGGCTTAGTCTCTATTTCAGGGGTCACCACAGCGGAATGAACCGCCAATTATTCCAGCATATGTCTTCTGTAGTAGGTCCTTTATATTCAATGTGCTTTCAGAAATAATACGAGTATGGTAGTATACTATTCCGAACATATTGTATGTGCACTTTTTTTGTATCTGACCTTTACCCTGTGTAAAATTTAAAAAATGTGATGTTTAGTTCGATTCAGGATTTGTTTTTTATATTGGTCTTGTTTGCTGGCACGCTTATGTGACATGAAAAGAGAAATGCCAAAGTGTGGATATATCCTGAAATGAATCTATTATCAAGTAATTAGTTAACTTTGATGAAGACGCACTTCTCAGGATGCTTTCATGGTCGCACTGAGCTTTGGAAAAGAACAAAAGCACAAAGGGATGATCTTTAGGAAACCTGCTTTTATTTCGAGTCACGATCTTGAGCAATGAATTAATGAATTTTGCTAGAAATGTCTGGAGATGTTGCAGACTGAGTAGCAGCTACTGCACTTTACACATTTGCTTCACTGTTCAGTGTAGATCTTCAAACTCATGTTTGCCCTTTTTCTGAGTCGGCTCTGTTCAGTGTACAGTGTTAGTTATATTTTGTATTACGAATGATTTTTCTGAATTTACAAAAGCTGAAATTGTGAATAATGTCCTGCCCTGCAATAATAAAATTGCTTGTCCCGTTATGAGTGTGAATGCTTGTCTCTAGAAGTCCTGCAATGGAAGAGTATTCATTCATTTTCATTTTCGGCTTAGTCACTTTATTAATCAGGGGTCGCCACAGTGGAATGAACCGCCAACTTATCCAGCATAGGTTTTCCGCAGCTTTCAGCTGCAACCCATCACTGGGAAAATGTAAGATTAAATTGGATTGTCATTTCACTACCTGACAAAAGTCTTGTCGCCTGTCCTAGTTTTAGGAACCGCAAATAATAAGTTGACTTCTAGTTGATTATTTGGTATCAGAAGTGGCTCATATGAAAGGCAAAGGCCTCTAGATGATGCCTATATGACCACAATAAAATATAATCATGCCTTGATTATTAATGATTTGATTAGGACAGTGCGGTCTGACTCTGCTTAGACTAAAGTCTCATCACTGAACAGAAATAATGTCCAGTATAGAATATAAAGTCCTGCTGCAGTGGAGACAGAATGAATATTGTGTCTGACTCCATCATGAGCTTGGAGGACTGCATCCATACATCTCTGACATGACTCACATCACTGATTAATAAAGTCATCTGGAATGGCAAAGAAAGCGTTCAGCAGGACTCCCAGAGTTTATCAAGAGTCTTTGGATTCATCTTCGCCTCCTCCTTCATCTTACCCCAGACATGCTCAATAATGTTCATGTTTGGTGACTGGGCTGGCCAGTCAATTTAATTCAGCTTTATTTGTATAGCGCTTTTACAATGCAGATTGTGTCAAAGCAGCTTCACATAAATGGTCATAGTAACTGGAACAGGGTAGTTCAGTTTTTAGTGTTTAAGTTCAGTTTAGCTCAGTTCAGTGTGATTTAAAGTCATTACTGAGAGTCCAAACACTGAAGAGCAAATTCATCGATGCGTAGCTCTACCGATCCTGAACGATGCGAGGCAGTGGCGACAGCGGAGAGGGAAAAAATCTTCACCGATAGGAGAGTGAAGAAAAAAAACCTTGAGAGAAACCAGACTCAGTTGGGCACGACCATTTTAATTTCTCCGCTGGCCAAAAGTCTTGTGCAGAGCTGCAGTCTCAGCGGTGGAGGCTGGAAGATGGCCTCAGCGAAGACTCGTCTGTCCCTGGAGCGTCACAGGAATCAGACTCATGCTCTCCACTCCCCCATGACCAGCACAGCAGCAGCTCAGGATACGGCCTGGTCCCGGATATGGACACCTTGGGATCATCTCGTCGCTGGTCTTGGATCGAATCAGTGACTCCGCATAATCTGAGGGCCTCGGGATGAGTATCCCCAGGTGGAAATGGAGAATAATTAGCGTAGCTGCTGTTCATAGTGTATATAAAGTTTAAAAGAAATTTCTTTTACTTTATTTGTTATTAAGTATTTATAAGGTATTCCAAATTTTGGGCCATAACAAATCATTAACATAGCTATTCCAGAAAGTCATTACATGAGAGACAACATCCCTTTGAAAGCGAGTTTGAATTTGTTGACTATTATTTTTAATAGAGGAGGACATGCAGATTCAACCAACAGCAGTATCAAGAGGATCCAGGAACAGTAAAGGAGAAGGGGAATGTGTTTTTACAAAGCATTTGTAAACCAGAGGGGACAGCAGCATCCATTACTACAGCATATTCTACAGGAGTTATTGGGATTTTAAACTTAGGTAAAAAATCTGAATAAGTTAAAAGAAGGCCATCTTGGTTTAAAAGTTGGCTCACTAAATTTATATTATTATTGAATCAATTTTCAAAAAACAATGCTTTGGATTTAAATAAAATATGCTTATTATTCTAAATGAAACATCTATTGGGTGAGAAATTGTGTTTACAAACCAAGTTCCAGGAAACAAGCATTCGTTTGTGAATGTTTGATAGTTTTCAATGCAGTTTAGAAATATTATAATTACAAAGTAAAAGAAAATGGAGACCTCCAACAACCTTTGAGAAAATGCAATGAGAGAGGAGGTTAGACTATTTATTCATTCATTCATTCATTCATTCATTCATTCATTCATTCCTTCATTCATTCATTCATTCATTCATTTATTTATTTATTTATTTATTTATTTATTTATTTATTTATTTATTCATTCATTTATTTATTTATTGTGTTTTAAAAATACAAACATATTAATCATAACAATGGATGACATCAAGTACAATGGTAAATAAGTAAAATTAATAATAAAATAATATAAATAAAATAAAAAATAAACAGAGTACTGAGGCAAATGATCAAATGAAGCAATATTTACAAAGTCCTTACAAAATTTCACAGTTTTAACACTTTTTTGCTGTAAACATTTTGTAAAGCAGTAAATAAACTCAGTCACAAAAAAATCTGCAACTTTTTCTGCAAAAAAGAAAATTTACATTTGAGAATATAATATTTACCCATAAAAAATAAATAAATTGCCTATAAATTATATTATGTTTGTCATGAGAAAAGTAACAAATTATATCATACATGGAAAAGTCAATGTTAAACTTGATGTTGAAATTGTGATGACAAATAGACGGATGAATCATACCAAAACATATTAACTCGTGGACATTTGACAAACAGATGATCAATTGATTCGTTGCTTGCGTTACAGAAGTCACAATTTGAGTTAGGATTACCGAATTTACATACAATTTCATTTGTGGGGTAGATATTGTGTAACACTTTTAAATGTAATTCTTTAAGTTTGATGGGAACACACAATTTGTAAGGTAAGAGCTAAGCTTTTTTTCCAATTAATTCCAAAGAGAGGGGGTTAGACGAATGTCCGTAGAGTCGGCTGTAATGAAGTCAGGTGCACACGTAAGTGAAAGCGCTTCACTGATTGGCTGTCTGCGTCTTGACTCCGCCTATCCCGGAATCCGCGTCCGCTGAGAGGTGACGTGACGTCGAGTGTTGTTTGCCATGATGGCGTCTTCCACGGATCAGAATCTGCTGGATCTCACGGATAAAGACACCCGGGAGAAACTCTCTTTCTGGGACCGACGAGTGGACCCCATGGCGCCGTTAACAGACAGACAGACGGACTCGATACTGGAGCTCCGCGCAGCCGCAGAAGAGACCCTCCTGCCCGCTGAGGTGAGTGAAGAAGAGCCACGCTAGCCGGACAGCTAATATCAATACACATAATAAACACAGTCCTTCACTACTGAGGGCCCTTCTGCTGTCTAGCGCACTAGAAACAGCTCGAACCCTCATCAGGCTAGTTTGGTGAGGTTTGTAGCTGATGAACTGCCACGTCTCTGATACATGCAGAATGTAAATGAATGAGGTTAGCACAACAACACTTCCAACCTTAATTGAGGTAAAGTTGGTTTTATATGCACACGTTCAGACTTTCTCCTCAACAATATAATTTCACAAAAATATTGTTTGCCAATTCTGAATAGTGAAATCATATTAGCAGACAATGACTATAAAAGTACACTCCACAGTCATATAAACAGTGCTAATGTTATTTTCAAGTCATACATGCGTGTAATTTTAGACCGAATATGCAGTAAGTTATCATGGTGAACAATAAGGAGAATGTTCACATTTAAAACCAACGTTACCTTAATTAATTAAAAACTCTTGAAGTGTTAATTTAGGAAACTTTATTGATAGGAGTAGAACACCATGAAGGTTTTCAATCTGTCCGCATGAAACATACTAGTAATTTATAGTGATTTGAACCATACTATAGTAAAGTGTAAAACTGGACTGACACCGTTTTAATCTACTAACTCAGGCCCGTAGCCAGCCTGGTGAAAGGGTTGTTTTTTTTCTTTAAAAAGTGGACCTTTTTTCAGTTATAAGCCTCAGTTTCTATTTAACTATGCGAAATGCTGCATTTTAGTGACATTTTAAGCTGTACTTTTCTACTTTTTTTTTTTTTTTTTTTTTTTTTTTTTTTTTTTTTTGCTGGATTAGCTTGTCAGATGTCATCATAACCACACTTTTTGATGTACTAAAATATTTCCTAAAAAATTAAAACAAAACTATTTTTTTTAATACAAATTTATTATATCATATCTCACTAGGAAAAAATAGCAATCTGTTACCATTTTAAAGTAAAAAAAAAAAAACTATAGCCTACTATCATTTATTAGACAAAAAAACAAACTGGCCAGCACATTCAACTGTCCTCAGTCACAATTTGGCCATTTCAATAAAGAAATAATAATTAAAACATAATAATATTAATAAAACAATAATAATGATTGAATTCTTCTGATTTTTTTCTAGCCTCTTTTGTAAAAAAAAAAAAATATATATATATATAAATTTCTGGAAATCAGCAATAGCCAAAATATATTCAAATTAATATAACATGGTCTGCTTCTGGTGCTTCACACCTTTTTATTGCTTATTTTTATTTCAGGAATAAAGTCCGAGATTTAGAATAAAGTTACCTGTAAAATGTTTTTCTCTATTTATAAACAATACAAGAGTGACAGAAGACTTCTCTTACATCAGATAATAGTCGAAGCAACAGCCGACAGGGGATCCGTTTGGTCTTAAAGCCTTTTTGCATGGATTATTTTTATTATTTATGATGGCATAGCAGTCAAAATGGAACAAATGAGCTCATGTATGGGACAAATTCTAGACCTTTGTCAGTGAGGGGTGAGTTTTCCGAACCACCCAAACCCCCCTGGCTACAGGCCTGAAAAGTTTAACGTTTTATACTTATTGTAAACATGTTTTAACAGAGTTTTGGCTGGAAAAGAGCACCTTCAGGTGTTTCAGGCGCAGGTCAGATTTTCTCCAGGTCATAATGTATTTTGTTTATATCAATTTTGTCTAAAAAATGATTAGACCTGTATAGTTTCATGTGGAATGCATCCCAGATCACCTTCTGAAGTGGTTTGAGCGATCGGATTTATATCCGATCAGAATAAAAGGAATGAAGTGAGCAAACAGCCTCAAAAACACAGACGTGACGTGAGGGGATTAGCGCCTTTTGCTGTGAAGTGACATCTGACGACTGACTCCGCCATTAAAGCCTTCGTCGGACAGTTATTTAAAAGGAATAATGGCAAAAATAGGGAAAGGGAGGTCATGTATTGGACAATAAATGTCATGTAAAAGTCAATAAATATACAGGACGTCAAACTTGGACTCAAATTACTGGCCAGAGTTATTTAAAATGACACTTTATTACAATATATATTAAATATAAATATATTAATTATAAAATAAATATATTATTTAATGTTAAATTGCATAAAATAATTAAAAGGACAAATTCTGGACCTTTTGGCCGTGAGGGGGTTGTTCGTTTGACCCCCCCCTCCCTGGCTACGGGCATGTAAATTAGAACTTATATGTTAAACTGCTTTGACACCATTTACACAGTAAAAGCACTACAGAAATGAAGATGGGTTGAATGTTTTTACAGCTTTATTGATGAATGCTTCAGCATACTGTAGTATTAACTATAGTAAACTGATAAACTGTATCTTAGTGTACTTTAGTTTTTACTACAGTAAACTGGTGGGTTGTAATATAATATACCCATATCACTTGTCTGCACTTCACTTCAATAGCTGTCTGGTTTAGCTCAGCAACCTAATCTGACGTCTGAAGACTATGTTGAATAGTCGGGACTGCTGATCGAATCACTGGTACTAATAGTTGTTATGCAAACACATATTTACTATGTCAGATTATTTCATTTCTATAGTATGATTATAGAATTGTTGAAATGAGTGGAACTTGGTGAAATAGAGTGGACCTCAGTGTCTACTGTTAAACTGTGTGTGTTTAATAACTAGTTTCTTATATTTATGATCAATGATGTGTGTTTCTCCTCAGCTGCCAATCGAGGACATCTGCAGTCTGTCGTCTCGCTCGCTGCGCTCGTCTTTCACTGCTGCTCTGCCCGAGTCCACTGAAGAAGTGCTGCTGCAGGGCTTTCAGATGCTGGAGCTCCACAACCACCGGATCGAGACGGCACAGCAGGTCTCACACACTCATTCACTCCTGCACTTCTGCACACTGGTGCTGTTTAATAAAATGTGACACTTGGGACTTAATTATTTATTTAATTAATTATTTATGTAATTAATTATCTGTAATACTATTTTATTATTTTTCCTTTATGTAATTTTATGTTTGTAAAAAATAAATGATACATTACAAGGTTCAACGCTATGGATTTTTTCTACTGGCCCGATCGGACCAGTGGTTCAGATTTTTACTTGCCCTGCCAATATTTTCACTGGCCCTACCAAAAAAAAAGTTGATAGTTATTCCTTAGCCACAAATTTAGAAAAGAAATGTGTCAAAATGTTCGTAAATCTAGAATTTAATTATTTATAAAATGTTAATAAATGTGTAATGAGCAAAATTCAAAGTATTTTGCACACAAAAGTAGCAAAATATGCAGGTATTTTATTGCAAAACAAAGGATGGCTGACCTGCCAAACTGACGGCAAACTGTACAAAACATCACGTCGTGGCGTACCCTCATAAATGTCTGCTTCCAAGACGTTAGAAACAAATGTTTTCCTTTAGCATCATCACTTGATGTTGCCGCCATGTTGCTGTCTCTTCGCTGTACTGGTTGTTAGAATGTGTTCACAACATCCAATCAGATAAGAAGAACTGAAAAGGTAGCATTTAAAGGCTTAAAAACACAAACTGTTTCTCGATTCTGACTGTTTTTGTCACAGGAGGGGCCCGATCGGGCCAGTAACGATCCTGTCTACTGTCCCGAGCATCTCACATGCTGGCCCCAGGTCATCGGGCAGTCCTTGTTGTTGAGCCCTGCATTATATAATATAGTGTATCATATATATTAGTAATAAAAAAATATAAATTATTATAATTGAAAGCCTCATAAATTCTCCAAGATCAGTATAGAAGTTATTAAAAAATGAATTACGCTCCGTTTAAAGAGTGAAAGAATTCACACCTATTAAATTCATTCCAGTCTGTTGTTTCAATGTACAATATTATGATCACATGACTAACAGCATGATCTCTCTGTCTCAGTTCTTTTCCTGGTTCTCAAAGCTGCAGGTTCAGATGGATCAGGATGAAGCCTCCAAGTACAGGTGTGTGTATTCATGTGTGTTTTGATTATGGCTTCCTGGCATGATTAGGCATGGGCTATGATAATCTATTATGATAACCATGGATAAATCTCATGGTATTGTGGTTACTGCTCTAAAATATCTTGTAAATGTCTGGGTAAAAAATGACAAAATTTGTCCCCGTTATATATTTTATTTTAAGAAACATTCATAGTATTTTGGAGCAGTAAACATGTCAGTCTAAATCACAAAAATAAATCATTGACTTCTGCTGTCTTTATTAGTTTCAGTTGGTCTGTAAGTTGCCTATAGCAGAGATGCCCAAAGTTGGGCCCGCGGGCCAGAGTTGGCCCATGGTTACTTTTGGTTTGGCCCACAATCCCATATGAAGAGGGGAGAATGATGGGAAGTGGTTGGGACTGGTGCCTTTGACAGAGATTTCGAATTTAACGTGACCTTTTTTTTTTTCTTTGTATAATTGCTGAGCTACCAAAATCAGCTGAAACTGAACTGAAATTCAATGATTTAATTAAATGTTGTAAATCAATCACAATTTTGAATAATGCACAAGACATGTACAAGCAAATCAAGGTAAAGGCAGGAGCAGCTGGACCAGCGTATTCAGCATTGAACTCTATTGCTTTCAAAATGGGGTTGTTTATGTTTTTACACTAATAAATTTATTATGAAATGTAAACATGATACTCCATTAGTTAATAATCAACATTTTCTAGTTATTTTTAAATATTACTAAATAAATTTGGAAATTACCCATGGCAAATTTGATGTATATTAGGGATTCTCATTTCGGTTAATTTTGCTAACCGACAACCGCCACTCATTAATCTAATATTTAAGGTTAACTGGTCAGATTATTATTAAATTATCATTACTTTTTATTTATTGACAAGTCTATTTTGTGTCTGACACATAAAATATTTCATTTTAAAATGCTGATTTATTTTAACATTCTAGCATATTAATAACAGAACATAAACAGAGCGTCCTCACGCACCTGCTGTGTTTCCAACAGCATAGAAGAACATAGTTTATTAATAAACTTAATAAAATAAATAGGCCTGCCCTAAATTATTTTTTACTTAAATGATTAATTTATATTACAAATGAATATAATTTTTATGAATATATTTGAATGTATGAATATGTTCATATATTGAATATATTCAATATATGAAATGAATATATTTTTCATTATTACTGTTCAGTGATCGCAAACTGCCGTAGTTTATTAAAGACGCAAACCTCTCACTGCACGTCAGCTGCGCGCCTTTAGCAGACCTCCTCATTCCTGCAGCACGAGAGCTTTATGATTGTTTATGCGCGCCAAAAGTGGCGGATCTGTCCGGTAAAATATCTGACTGCGTGTCACCGTATCCCTAAGGACTGTTTGGCGAAATATTTGACTGCATGTCACTGCATAACAAACGACTGAAAGGATATAACTAGAGAACTCTCCACTGTGCTACTGGGTGAGAGGTTTAACATTTAAACCTTGTTCAGACTATCCATAAATATATTTACAGATATCTCTAATTATATTTTGACTTGTCATAATTATAATTCGACTAGTCAGATTGGAAATATCTGCAAATATATTATGACTGACTAGTTATATTCCTCCATTGACTTCCATTGAAAAATATTTGCAGATATCTCTAAATAAGTTTTGACTAGTCACAGTTGTAATTAGATATATCTCCAAATGGATTTTGACTAGTCAAAAATCCAATTCAAGATATCTACAACTGTAATTAGACTTTTAGTAAATTAATTAGAGAGATCTTCAAATATATTTGTAAATATCTCTAAATATGATGAATTAAAGATATCTCTAAATGTATTATGACTAGTAAAAACTCAGAGATATCAATTACAATTGTTACTAGTCAAAATTCATCTGATTTCGTACTAGTACAATTGTAATTGCAGATATGTCTAATTGTCATTCTGAGTAGTGGAATTATAATTATGAATAGTCAAAATATAATTAGAGATATCTCTAATATATTAATGGAGTCAGAACAAAGATTTAAATGCTAAAAAGGCTGTTCAGCGCTTCTCACTGAACAGAGTAGCAGCGATGACGTAAGCGTGCCGAGGCCCGATATGGTGTGAGCGCGGGCCGTCGGGGTAGACGGGAGGGGGGACAAGCGTGCTTTGGCCCGGTTCGAGGCAACTGTACCTAGTGTGAGTACGGCCTCAGTCAGTAGTCGGAGGGCGGGGCGGAGATAAAAGGTGTTTGGCACAAGCTTCTCCACAGCAACAGACAGAAGGCTCGGCTGAGCGAAAAAATACTTCACTGCATCACTATTTTTGTTAAATAGATTTTTGTACCTTAATTGGGTTCCAAAGGCAGTTTATAAACTTGCAGCGGAGTTGAAGCGGAGTTTGAACGATATTCTATTACGCTGCATTATTGACGTCTGCAACCGGGTGCTGTGTTTACGCAACGTTAGCTCTGTTAGCGCGGTAATTTAGACAATAGACTGTTGATAGAGTAACATTAACGTTCGTTTATAAAGGTTAAAACGATGCTTTTGCAGTTGTGTCGAATAGTATCCACTTATGGGAGTTATATGGTACGTCTAAATTACTGTCTTTTGCAGACAGCAAGATATATGCTATAGGCTAGTTAACCTTAGCATAGCTTCCCGTCACTTTTTATTAACTTGAAACTCCTCAAATACATTTGGGCACCCAGAAAAAGAGTGAAAAAGACTGCTGCTGAGCCATTTCTTGGTCCTCCACCAGTCAAAAGAAAAAAAAACCTTCAGGTTCTGTGTGGAAGAATTTTACAGTCAGTGGTGCTGCAGATAAAACAAAGTGATACTGTATAATGTGTGCAAAAGTGAAATCAGCAGAGGCAGAGATATTAAACATCTGTCAACATCTTCTATGCATAATCATTCATTCATTTCTTTTCGGCTAAATCCCTTTATCAATCTGGGGTTGCCACAGTGGAATGAACCACCAATTTATCCAGCATATGTTTTACGCAGTGGCTGCCCTTCCAGCTGCTACCCAGCACTGGGAAACATCCATACACTCTCTTTCACACACATATAATAGGGACAATTTAGCTTACCCAATTCACCTGTATTGCATGTGTTTGGACTGTGGGGGAAACCGGAGCACCCGGAGGAAACCCACGCTAACATGGGGAGAACCCAGTCGGGGCTCGAACCAGCAACCTTCTTGCTGTGAGGTGACAGTGGTACTCAATGTGCCACCACGCAACCTTCTATGTAATGTATTATCACGTGCACTAAAAGCATCCTCTCCTGATACTGTCTGTGAACCCCCCACAAGCATCAATCCCCTCAATCAGCCCAGCTATGTTCTGCTAAATCCTCCACAAGCACCAAACCATCAACACAGCCACATTCTGCCCCAGCAAGTCAGTTTCAAAAAAAAAAAAACTTTGTGTCTGTTTTGTGGCAGGCAGATGACAATAGCAGGGCTGTATCTTTTAGTATTATATAGAATACTTCTGTTCTGCCAGATCTCCCAGGCAGGGTTTTATTTAGATTTATTTAGTTAATATTAGTTTTTGGAATTCTGTCCATTGGAAAAAAGTTCTTTCAGAAGAAGAACAGTTTTTTTGAAGTATTATTTGTTTTTATTCTGTCTATTCAGTGTCCTTCAACAAGAACGGTGGTGGTGGGGTTCATAATATTCACAATGGTATTTTATTAGTTGTTGGTTTAACCATGGATGAGATAATGGCTTCTTTGTTATTTTCTTTTCAATGACATTTCTTGTCACATGTTCAAAAACAACAGCCAATATTGCATGTCTATAATTTATATAATGGGTATAATTAAACAATACTTTCACTATAACGTAAATTAGAAGTGTAATAGAAAAAATATATATTTTTGCGCCATTTTGAATTTTACTCGAATACAAATACAAATACAAATACTTTTCCCCCCTCAACAAATACAAATACAAATACCGGCTGCTCCGCACATCCCTAATATATATATATATATATATATATATATATATATATATATGTATATGTATGTGTATGTGTGTATATATATATATATATATATATATATATATATATATATATATATATATATATATATATATATATATATATATATATACATATATATATATATATATATACATATATATATATATATATATACATATATATATATATATATATATATACATACATACACACACACACACACACACACACACACACACACACACACACACACACACACACACACACACACACACACACACAGTTATTTTCCACCCTGCAAAGGAAAGAGAAATAAATACAATAGAATAAAAATATAAAACAAACTGTGGTTTAAGCATCTTCACCCTAAGAAAAACACTTTAGCTACAAAAATGCTTCAGTCAAGAGCAGTAAAGCCTGAATTATACTTCTGCGTCAAACGCCGGCGTATGCTACGGCGCTGACGCATAGCCCTTCGCCGTGGCCATCGGCGTCACTGACGTGCACCTCTCAAAAATGTAACTACAGGTCGCAACGACACATAGCGTAAGCTCTGTGATTGGTCGGCTTGGTAGCGCTGACGAGTCTGGGCGGGACCAAGAGCCGCGCGAATGGCGCGAGCGATTGTTTACAAGTGTGGAGTACCGTGAAGGAGCTCCGGGTGGAAAGTTTTGTTTTGTGCTTACCTCATAGTTAAAGCTGTTGCACGTCCGCCGGTTCCTGCCTCAAAATGAGCGAGTTTGAGCCACTTGTACATCCCGGAATTGTTCAGGAAAAGCAAAACAACAGCGAAGAAACTCGACACAGAGGAACATTTACACCTCACTGCCAACTAGCGTTTCGGAAGTGTTAATGCAGACCAACAGAGACAGCGCGCAGAAATATAAATGCACAGCCACGCGCGTTGCATGCGCCGTGGGTTACGCCGGTCACCTGACGCAGAAGTATAAATCAGGCTTAAGGGATGTTCTCGTCATTTGATTAATGATAAAACAGGCGGCAGCATTTCGCACTGTCACTTTAATGGTTTCTCTTTCACGTGTCTTTTGATTCTCAACTCGTTTGTTTATTATGCAAATGAGGGTTAATATGAACCATCATTAATCACCGCGTTTTGACACCTATTTGACCATTAAAGCTCTCATGTTAAGATTACTTTAGATGTCTGCGCTCCTCTGCTCGTCTCAGGTTGCGAATGAGACCGAATGCTCACCGCGTGCTTATGCATGTGCGCGTGTTGCACACTCACATAAGCACGCAGTCTTTCGCGCTTTTGGTATATGATGCAATAATCGTTTATCTCGATTAACTGTTTTTCATAATCGTTAGAAGCCATAATCGAAATCGGATTTTCAATTAATTGCACAGCCCTACCCTGATCTATAGAATGTTAGTCTATAAGTGATTTGTTTTTCAGATGTTTGCTGAATCATGGAGTAGATTTTGATGTGGAGGGTCATTTGCTGATGGAGATTCTGTTGCCCTTTAAAAAGTAAAAGTCAAATAACAAATAAAAAAAACACTTGCATAGACCTTGACATGGTATAGCAGAACATTTTAGCGGTGAAACCATGAAATCGGTTATCGTCCCATGCCTATTCACGTTCATATAATGTTGTTTAATGTATATATAAAGCTGTAAAGTTGATTTTTGCTCCACAGGAAGACTCGAGATGTTCTGAACGGCTATCAGGAGCAGTGCGACGCCATACTGAACGATGTGAACACTGCTCTGGATCATCTGGACTCTCTGCAGAAGCAGTATCTGTTTGTGTCAACAAAAACAGGAACACTTCATGAGGCCTGTGAACAACTGCTGAAGGAGCAGGTCTGTCTTACACTGCTCATCTACAAAGGTCACAGCTATACACACACACATACGGTTGAATTCAGAATTATTAGCACTCCTGTTAAATTTAAGTTCTTTCAATTATTTTTTTCCCACTTTCTGTTTAGCGAAAAGAAGATTTTTCTTTAGTTGTGATAGTTTTAATAACTCATCTCTAATAACTGATTTATTTTCTCTTTGCCATGATGACAGTAAATAATATTAGACTAGGTATTCTTCAAGACACTATTATACAGCTTAAAGTGACTTTTAAAGAGCCCCTATTGTGGGTTTTCGAAAATGAGCTTCCATGTAGTGAGCAACACAGATCTAAGTGAAGTGAAATATCCAGCTAACGCTTAAATCTAAAAGTGCATAGTTTTTAAAACTATTGATTCATGTAAAAAAAAGAGTTGACTCATAGTGGTTAGAATAAATCTTCTTCATAACGAGTCTTTAGCCGTTTTGGCGTGACGTGACTACGAAACATAATTGGTGTGGGCGCAAACCCGAGAAAATGTAAACCTGCGCCCCGCCCACTAACACAACCGCGAAAACAAACAGATCCTGAAGTGATGAGTCAAGAAGACGCTGTGCTTACCTGGATATTATTGGAAGTGTGGGGGGAAAAAATTGATTCAGCAGTCTACACGCTTACAGTGGGCGATTCATTCGTTTGTTAAAGGAAGGATCAGAAAAGACTGGTGTATGATGCTGCGTTCACACCAGACGCGGAACGCGCATCAAGCGCGAGTGATCAATGCAAACGTGCGAAAAGACATCCTGCTGCGCGATACGAGCGAATAGAGCGCGAATGACGCAAATTGCGCGAATGGCGCAGGGCAAATTGAGCTTAACGAGCGTTTCGCGCGAATCTCTCGAGTTCGAAAATCTGAACTTCAGCGTACATTCGCACCGCGTTAACCAATCAGAAGCTTGCTCTTGTGGGGGCGTGATTGTGACGTAGAACCTGTTGTCGGTGTTACGAGGGAAATCTTCCAGCCGTCATCCAGGTTTCTGTTTATGAGCTCACAGAGCTGGATGCACCTCTGAAAGGATGTAGTGGACTCAGACACGACCCTAAACTTATCGACGCTGTTTTTCAGTCTTCATAAAGCACATAAACACTGTTATTTTCTTCATAAAATCCATGTTAGCCGTTTAGCTATGAAGCTAGAGTCT
This sequence comes from Danio rerio, assembly GCF_049306965.1. Taxonomy (NCBI): domain Eukaryota; kingdom Metazoa; phylum Chordata; class Actinopteri; order Cypriniformes; family Danionidae; genus Danio; species Danio rerio. Next base: position 56,275,570 of record NC_133184.1, on the reverse strand, counting down.
TCGGGCAGACAGAAGCCCTGCCCATCACGCGAATCCGCGTCTGTTCTGAAGTGAATTTGACACGCGAATGAAGCAGGGTTTGATGCGCGAATGAAGCGAGTAAACTCAAATGTTCACGCGGCTATTTACGCGCGAATAGCGTGATTTATCAGTGCGTTCCGCATCTGGTGTAAACACAGCATGAGACTTGTGAGAATGGGCAGACAATACACCAGGGGTGCGTGCAAAATAAGGCCAGTTTATTAGGCACAAAGGCAGCCTGCTACATGCTGGTGAGCACTACAAGCCCCTGGCTGGGGATGGGATCTTACAGGTAAGCCCTGAGAACATATAATACTTCACGCAAGAGGTGCCACAGCAATAATTGCAAATAAAAATGATCTAAGTTACAGCTGAGAAGGGAGAAAAGCTCGGTCACGAAAATCAGGCTCAGTAAATAATGTGCACGCTATCGGTTTCATTTGCAATGCTAAGTGCGGTTCATACTTCCCGTGCGGGGGTTATGACCGTCATGGGGTTATCTCGCTGGCCCGTCTGCCGGGGGCTTGACAAACTGCGCTGGGCATTTGTCTTGTGCTGGGCATTTGTCTAGTGCTGAACGCTGTCGACCAATCGCAACAGGCTGTCATCGGTCCAATCAGCGCAGATTAGCTTCGCACTAAGGAGGGGTTTGGGAACAAATGAATCGCTGGATGGTTCATATGGGAGTCGCTTGGGTAATTGGGTAAAAGTAAATGCATATTAAGACCATGAAGCTTTTTTTTGACCTTGCATGCAGATCATTATGTTGTTGGAGATCCATATAACCGAAATATGAATTTTCATGTATAATATGGGCTCTTTAAAGGCTTCACTAGGGTAATTAGGGTAAAGTTAGGGTAATTAGGCAAGTCATTGTATAACAGTGGTTTTGTCTGTAGACTATCCAAAACTAATATTGCTTATGGGGGCTAATAATATTGAGCTTAAAATGGCTTTAAAACAATTAAAACCTGCTTTTATTCTAGCTGAAATAAAACAAATAAGACTTTCTTCAGAAGAAGAAATATTAGAGGAAAAACTGAAAATTTCCTGAATCTGTTCAACATCATTTGGAAAATATTTGACAAAGAATAAATATTGCCCTCAACTTTATAACAATTTAATTAAAATCTTTTTTTTTGTGCATTAAAGTTTACTCTATATTTAAACACAACAGTATATTCACTCCAGTTTTCAGAGTCACACGACCCTTTAAAAGTCATTCTAATAAGATGATTTGGTCATTAATAAACATTTGATTATTATCAATGTTAAAAAGCTGGGGTCCGTTCTTCGTACGTGGATTACTCAGTTAGCTGGATTTGGATATTGACGATTTGACACGATCCAGGATCGTTTCGTTCTTCAAAGCTGATCCGAGAGTTGTTGTCATGGTAACAGTTCTGCTAGGTCAAACCTGATCGGGAGCAGGCTCAAATCATATAAACAGGATTAGATCGGCTCAGTTCAAGCAAAGATAATACAGAAAGTATGTACCGAGTTCTGATATTTTCTTAAATTAAAAGTTATATACACTTGGGAAAATAGTAAATATTTTTTAACTATATATATAAAAGTTATAGTCATTAATAAAATAAATAAAGTTATACATATTTATAAAACTTATGCAATCTGCACCCTCAAAATGAAAGTTCAAAGACTGCCACCTGCTGGTGCAAAGAGAAAATTTATTGATATGAACTTTTTAGATCGCTTTAGTACAAATTGTGTATAATAAACATGCACAATATGTGACTTTTTTTTAAATGCAATAATACATTTATGCAGTCATAAACATGTTTTGACAGTTAATATGCCAGTGAGGCTTCACAAAAGTTGCAGACGCCTTTACCAATATCAAAATGCTTTTGTAAACAACCAGTTATTCTTTACACCGATTAAAAAACGGTTACTATAATAAAGAAAATCTTTTCTAAATGAAGAACTAAATACACTGATTTGCATTGAAATACATGATGAATACTCTTGACAAATGAAAGTGTAAAGCCTGCAGCTCACAACAAATGTGGAAGGTTTTGCGTGTCATATTTAACAAACCGTTTACTGCTAATTTGATGTAATTTTGCTCACATGGATAATTGAATATTAATCAGATGATGTCATTACGCTGCTGTCCCGTCAGCCAATCGCTGCATTGCTGATCATGATTTCGAGGATCGATAGATCTGTCCTTCACAACACACGCAGCGATCTCAGATCAGTTCATCCAGACATTCTAATCTGATTCGCGAACTTGTTTGGAGAACCAAATTAGCGAGAGATCAGTTATCAAGATTAACAGATCCAGGATCTGCCAAATCATCTTAGATCATTTAAGCAAGGTACGAAGAACGGACCCCTGGTGTGCTGCTTCATATTTGTCTGGAAACTGTTTAATGTTATCATTTAAAAGAAAAAAAAACATATTTTTCGTCATCAGGGATACATTAAACTCATAAAAATATGAAAATAAATGCATATAAAATGTTATAAAAAATTCTTTATAAATGCTTTTTTTTTTTTATAAACCCAAGAATCCTAATAGACCATTTCAATGTGGTCATGTCATTGGCTCATGAACATTTCCTGCTTGTTACCAAACTATTTCATAACTGTGACAAGAGGCAATTCGATCATAACTTGATGTTAAAAGAGCTAGCATAACACTATTTATCAATATTTGGTTCTTTTTGGATTTTTAGAAGCTATCGGAATTAAAGATGTAAAACTGGAAATACGTTGGCACCATTGTTTTTGTTTACATTCCTTAAAATTGTCTATATGGACTCAATCTCAGTTTAACAAAAAATTATATTAGTAAAATTACTAATATTTTACTTGTTACATACGTTTAAAATATTTCCAACATTATTTGTTATTTAATAAACAAGCTACAAATCATCACATTACAATGATATTTGAATTATCATGTTACACTACAATAATAATGCTAACAATTCTGAACCAAAGTAATAAATTACAAGTTACCATGGATCCATTCATTCACAATTTGTAATAATATTTCATCACTTTTACTGTAAAAAGACTCCAATCTTAATTACTCCATACGTTGTTGCTAACTGTTGTTGTACTTGTAGTAATAGCAATGATATTAAAATGGTGACATGGTGGCTCAGTGGTTAGTACTGTGGCCTCACAGCAAGAAAGTCGCTGGTTCGAGTCCGGGCTGCGCTTTCTGTGTGGAGTTTGCATGTTCTCCCCGTGTTGGCGTAGGTTTCCTCCGGGTGCTCTTGTTTCCTCCACAGCTCAAACATATGCGCTCTAGGCGAATTGAAGAACTAAATTGTTTGTAATGTATGAGTATGTGTGTGTATGGTTGTTTCCTAGCACTGGATTGCAGCTGAAAGGGCATACGCTGTGTAAAACATATGCTAGAATAGTTGCCGGTTCATTCCACTGTGGTGACTCCTGATAAATAAAAGGATTGAGCGAAGGGAAAATAAGTGAATGAATAGTAATATTCTGTGCGCGTGTAATGACGTTTTAAGAAGGAATAAATTATGTTTAAATTTTTATCTGATAAATAATTTGTCTTTTCTCTCTGTGTTTTCTCCAGTCAGAGTTGGTGGATCTGGCCGAGAGCATCCAAGAGAAGCTGTCATATTTTAATGAGCTGGAAAACATCAACACGGTAATGCTTTTGTTTGCATAATGCACATGCCATATGTTTATCATATTTATATTAATAATCTCTCCTCCCACAGAAACTGAACTCTCCAACATTATCCGTGAACAGTGAAGGATTCGTCCCCATGCTCTCCAAATTAGACGAATGCATAGAATATGTTTCATCACATGTAAGTAATCCTGCAGTATTCTCATCGGATGATCTAATGCAGTGGTTCTCAAACTGTGGTACCTGTACCACTAGTGCTACGTGGGCTTCCTCCTTTCTTCTAATCAAATATGTCATATTGTACATCCTACATGTATTTCAAAAATTATCAAAAAAGATTTGTATATCAATGTAATGACATATAGCCTACATTTGTGAGGTCCAAGCAACAATCCCAGATGAATAGGCTACTATATGTTAATACTTTACATTTAAGTACAGGATTTTGTTTTTACTTTTTAAAGGGCCATGAAACCCCCTGTTTCAGCAGGGTATTTTCGCACCTCTAGTTTGGAAAACGTCAGAAAAGTGGGTGTGTCTAGCTCTGTTTGGCTGGGAGTGTCAGGGGAGGGAAAAGGGGAAGGATTTGAATAAAAGTGGGAGCTTCCATTTGGGAACGCGCTGATTTTCACAGAGGAAAAACAAACACACAGACGCAGGGGAGAAAGCCGGGCTCCCAGCTAACTCTATCAAACCTCTTCAGCTGCTTCAGAATGCAGCAGCACGAGTGGTCTTTAATGAACCTAAAAGAGCACATGTCACTCCACTGCTCATCTGTTTGCACTGGCTGCCAGTTGCTGCTCGCATCAAATTCAGAGCTCTGATGTTTGCTTACAAAGCGACTTCTGGCTTTGCTCCTTCTTATCTGCTCTCACTTCTGCAGATTTAAAGGCCCTCCAGAAACCTGCGTTCTGTGAATGAACGTCGCCTCATCACTTTCCCGAACTCACTTTCCCGAACTCTCGCATTCAATCTGCCCAGTCGGTGGAATGAACCCCCTAACTGCATCAGAACGGCAGAGCCAAATTGGTCGCAATTTCGAGCCCTAAAATGTATTTTCTCGAGATAACAGGATTTCGTCGAGACATATTTTCCTCACGCTTGCATATATATTTTTTTGCTTGTTAGTTTGATTACTGTTGATTTCAAATGCAATAAATAAGTTTGTATAAAACTTGTAGTAATGATGCATATAATTAGTGGGTGCTACTAAATTTTGGCTGATGCACCTAAACTTTTAAAGTTAGTGCTACCAAGCAAAAAGATTAATTTCGAGCCCTGACTGTGTATTTACACAGTGGTGATATTCATCTATGTAAACACACCAGCGTTAAAAACAGCATTAACATTATAGCAGACAATGTAGAAAGCTCATTCCCAGCCACTAGACTTTTCTGACAGGGTATTCGAGTGTCAGAATGTTGTGGGACTGCTGTACAGGAGTTATGATTATGGATTATAGATTTAAAAATCTAAATTTAGCGTTTTTTATTTTAACATTTTTTTAATATTTTTTAAAGCATGATGGTGAAACACGGACACGGTTATGAATATATTTGAACATGTGCTTGTTTCTTGTAAAAAAAAATCATAATAATGAAAAAAAAACTGATTTGTAGATTTCCTGATTGTGTCCCTGCTGAAATAAACAGCTTAAACCAGCCTAGGCTGGTTGGTTTGTTTTAGCTGGTCAACCAGGCTGGTTTTAGAGGGGTCTTGGCCACTTCCAGACTGGTTTCCAGCCATTTCCAGCCTGGTCTTAGCTAGTCAGGCTGGAAAATGACCAGCTAAAACCAGCTTTACCAGCCTGGTTTAAGCTGGACATAGCTGGTTTTGGCTGGGCTCTCAGCCTGGCTAGGCTGGTCAAGCTGGTTTTATCTAGTCATCTCCCAGCCTGACCAGCTAAGACCAGGCTGGAAATGGAAGTGGCCAAAAGCCCTCTAAAATCAGCCTGGTTGACCAGCTAAAACCAGCCAAGCAGCCTAGGCTGGTTTAAGCTGTTCTTTTCAGTATGCTGCCATTGTGGCTGGTGTATTCTGGGAAAGTTTTGTACCCCTTGGTTTTGAGTGTGATGCTGAAAAATGTCAGTTTCAGGGGCTACCTACCCAATCCCCTTAGCCCTACGCCTTCAAGCTGAAGAGAATTGGGACACCCCTTCATGTGAATACGCAAAACAAGGGGTTGGGGTAAGGGGAAGGGTAGAATTGGGATTGGGCATAAAACTAATATGTTCAAAAATGTTGAAAAAATCTTCTCTACATTAAGCAGCACTTGGGAAATATCTTTAAAAGAATTAATATTGCACGGGAGGGCAAGAATTCAACTGTAGGTTGAAACAAACTGATAGAATTTAATAATAATAAAAAAGCTGCTAGCGGGCCATTTTCTCCCCATAAACCAGTCATGTTCATTTATAATGCTTTCTTTCAGCCCAATTTTAAAGACTATCCAGTCTATCTGACCAAGTTCAAGCAGTGTCTGTCCAAAGCCATGCAACTCATCAAGAGCCACACTGTCAACACACTGCAGAACCTGACGGGTCAGCTCAGCAAACGGGTGCGTTCTCCAGCACTTGTTAATTAAAAAACCACAGATGATTGCATAATCTCTCGTTTATTGATTATTCATTGATTATTATCTCTTGTGCAGGATCCGCTGGGCGCTCCCAATGCAGACAATGCCTTCACACTGTACTACGTCAAATTCAGAGCAGCTGCACCAAAAGTTCGAGTAAGTCTTGTGTTTGAATATAATAGATTTAGTGCTGTCAAATGAATAATCGCATCCAAAATAAAAGTTTGTTTTAACATAATGTGTATAAATAAAACATAAAATACAAAACCAAAATATTTGCATGTATATTTACTTTTATATATTATTTGAATTAGATGTAAATATTTAATTTACAAATATAAGTTATTTATATGTACGTATGGATGCATGTATAGGTTATGTAAATATAAGCTTTTATTTTGGTTGTGATAAATGTTTTGACAGCACTGAATATAATATAATATAATATAATATAATATAATATAATATAATATAACATGTTATAATATCACTTTTTTTCAGAGGCTAATTGAGCAAGTTGAGCAGCGGTCTGAAAAAATCCCAGAGTAAGTAATGGAGAACTTTTCTTTTTCTTCTACTAACTTTTATTTTGATATTTATTTCCTTTGCAATCAATCAATGACCTTTTTATATATTTTTATATAGCACTTTGCTTCAACCATTTATTACTAAAGTGCTTTACAACAATAAAAAATGACAGTATTTTTCAAAAAAATACGTTTCAAAATAAGATTTCTCACCAAAAATCATCCCATATGCTGAAACACAGAGTTAATAAGGGCCTACTCGCATTATGCTCTCCGAACCGTGCACTGGCCCATTTCCCGGATCGTTTGAGAAGTGTGACCGCTCTGAATCGGTTGGTTCACTTGGGCTTTGGCGCCTGAGCCTGTAACTGAAAGAGTGACGTGACTTTAATGAACTGTTTGATATGGATTTATTAATCATTCTTACTGTTCAGTGAACGCAAACTGTCATAGTTTCTTAAATACTCAAACCCCTCACTGCACGACAGCTGCGCACCTTCAGCAAACATCCTAATAACTGCTGCACGAGGGCTTTCTGATTGTTTGTTAGCGTCAAAAGTGGCTGATCTGTTCGGCGAAATATTTGACTGCGTGTCGACACATCCCAAACGACCAAGCGATATAACTAAAAAAATGTCCACTATGCTGAGCAAGAGCACTTCCGACCAGCGCAGCGTCGATGACGTAAGCTTGCCCAGGCCCGATTGTAATGAAAGTGCTGGCCGTCGGGGGAGACGGGAGTGGGGACAAGCTTGCTTTGGCTCGGTTGGAGGCAACTGTGCATAGTGTGAGTACGGCCTAAGTCTCAAAATCAGCCCGAGTGGATGAAACGACCCAACAGCACACAAGGTTACTCTCTGGAGGCCATATATAAAGACTGTAATGCATGCAAGCAGTTTCGATTATCCTTTACGTCCCATTTACACGGGGCGTCAGCGTCAACACTTCCCATTCACTTTGAATGGGGGACGTCAAGCGTTGCCGAACTGCATTGTGGATCCGTCGGCGCCGCTTCAGAGGCGTTGTTCGCTGCAGAAGTTGGGACTAGCTCAATAAACGTCAGCCAATAAGATCGCTGTATGCAAATACACCAGCTAGACGGTGACCTATTGTTGACTGAATTTCATTGGCTGACGCTTCTGTGACGGATCACTTCAGCCCCAACTTCAGACACGCTTTCAGTCAAGCATTGGCGCTGAAGCCCTGTGTGAATGGGGCGTTAGTTTCAGCTGTGTTTGTGAATGTGCTGTTATTGTCTGTGTGTTTCAGGTATCATCAGCTGCTGGAGGAGATTCATCAGTGTTATCTGGACCAGAGAGAAGTTCTGCTCAGCCCCAGTATAAACTCCACCATCACAGACCTCACCAGCCAGAACAACAAAGACCACTGCGCTCTGGTCAGACTTGTCATTATTTACTGGAACATTACAGGCTCTCATATATATATATATATATATATATATATATATATATATATATATATATATATATATATATATATATATATATATATATATATATATATATAAACACTTCATATGCACAAATCTGTGGTGGAAATGTGCGTACTCCAATGCAAAAGTTAATAAAATAAACTTGATGGGAGAATGTTTGTAGTTTGTATATGCAGTTGAAGTCAGATTTATGCACCCCCCCCCCCCCCCCTTGAATATTTTCTTCTTTTTTAAATAGATTGTTTGAAAATAAAATAACCCCCCCCCCCCCCCCCCCACACACACACACACACAAACTGCACAAACCGCCATACCCCCCATTGTTTTCTCGCCCTTTACTGTTTGAGTTTTTCTTCTGTTGAACACAATGGAAGATATGCTGAAGAATGCTGGAAAAAACAGCTATTGACATCCCTAATATTGTTTTTTTTTTTTTTTGCTGCTGCTATGGATGTCAATGGTTTCTCGGTTAAATTGTTCATAATATTTTAGTGTTCAGAGCAAAGAAATTCCTAAAAGTGTAGAACAACCTATGTTGTGAGGAAATGAGGATGAAATTTTGTCTTTCATTCACTTTAATATGAGTGATGAATAATTGAATGGTTAGTAATGCTGATCTGATGGTTTCAGGTGCGCAGTGGCTGTGCATTTATGGTTCACGTCTGTCAGGATGAGCATCAGCTTTACAATGAGTTCTTCTCCAAACCCACATCCAAACTGGAGTGAGTATTTTATTTAATTTTAATTATTCAATTTAATTTAATTTAACTTTAATTATTTATTTTATTTAATTTTGTATGTAATGTAATTAAAAGTAATTAATTAAATGTATTAAGTTAATTAATTAATCTAATTGTAATTATTTATTTTAATAATTTAACTTAATTTAAATAAAATATTTATTTATTTTTATTTTATCTAATAACTCTATGAACTTATTTATGGAATTTGATTACATGAATATACGAATATATATATATCTCTGTGTCTGCATCTGTCTATTATTTTTTATTTTGTATCCTGTCTTAATGAATTTTGAAGTTATTGAATTTCTTAAGCTATTAATAAGAAATGTTTTTTTTTTTTAATCTACAACAATCTTGCTGTAAAATAGCCATAAGTTTGCAATTGTGGAAATAAACAACCAAAACAAAATTCTCTGTTCTATGTTCAAAATTCTTTTTTTTTTTTAAATTCTTTTTAATAGTTTAATGCATTTATTATCTTATTTTACATTATTTATTTATATATATATATATATATATATATATATATATATATATATATATATATATATATATTTATATTTATATATATATATATATATATATATATATATATATATATATATATATATATTTATTTATTTATTTATTTATTTATTTATATATTTATATATATATATATATATATATATATATATATATATATATATATATATATATATATATATATATATATATATATATATATATTAATGGGCTAATAAAATTAACCTTAAAATGTTTATAAAAAATTAAAAACTGCTTTTATTCTAGCCGTAATAAAGACTTTCTATAAGACTTTCTATAAGAAAAAATATTATCAGACATACTGTGAAAATTTCCTTGCTCTGTTAAACATTATTTGGGAAATATTAAAAAAAACATTCAAAGGGGGTTTAATTTTTCTGAATTCAACTGTATATATTTTATTGATCTATTTCATTTAGCTTTTTGTGGTTGTTTATTTTTTATATTTTTAATTCTTCTTTTAAAAATTTGTAATGTATATTTCTGTAATTATTTTATATTTATGTTTGTATCATTTCTTATTAAATTTAGTTGTCGTTGTTATTTTTGATGAAATGTTTTTTTCATCTATTATGATCTTTCTGTGAAATAGCCATTAGTTGCTGATGTGGAAATAAACAAACAAAACAAAATTCTCCTTGTGATCTTCTGTTTAAATTATTTTAATATTTTAACGTATTTATTACCATATTTATTTTTCACTGTGTATGTTAACTTTTTAATATGATTTATTCTTTTATTTTATTAGTAGTAGTAGTTTAGTAGTAGTATTCTTTAAATTATTACTAGTATTTAATAATTAATAACTTCATTAATCGGTTTCATATGGCATTTTATTTTTTTCATTATTATAATTTCACTTGAAAACATCATCAGTATAGTGATAATGTGATGTTTGTTGCAGTGAACTCCTGGAGAAGCTTTGTCTGTCTCTGTATGATGTTTTGCGGCCGCTGATCATCCATGTAGTTCATCTGGAGACGCTTTCTGAGCTCTGCAGCATCTTGAAGAACGAAATGCTTGAAGATCACGTCCAAAACAATGGTAAAACAACTCTTACCTACCTGAACTTTATCTAAATCATCTAATCTGATTTAATGATCTATGCTAACCCAAGCTAAAGTTGCTGTTTCTGTTTCTTTAATGTCTTCAGCATGCATCGATTTTTATTTTATTATTATTTTTTTGAGGGCCACATCAAACCAAGTGAAGAGCCACATGTCAAATCCTTCAAAAAATAACTTTTATTTAAAGTGGCAGAATGCATGAAACATGTAATATTGGAGAGAAACATGTCACATTAACACAAAACAGTTTTTTAATAGTTATTAATGAGTCAATTTTACAAGTTAAATTAATTTGCACTGCTATTTATATTTAAATAAAACCCTATCAATCATCATAAAATGATGATTGATATCAATCATCATAAAACTATAAAATAATCCCGTATAAAATATATAAATATTAATAATAATAATAATAATGTTATAATTTTTACAGTGGAAAATAGAAAATTTATTATCTGATAGAAAATTATATCATATTAACACATTAAAAATAATTCTTAATAATTACTGATGTTATTCAGTCAAATTTACAATAATCTAATTTGCACTGCTTTTAGAATATACAGATCAATCGTTATTAAAATATAGAATAATCCCTTATAAAATATATAAATAATAATAATAATAATAATAATAATAATAATGTAATAATTTTTACAGTGGAAGTAGAAAATATATTGTCTGATAGAAAAAAAAAATTAACACATTAAAAATAAGTCTTAATAATTACTGACGTTATTCAGTCAAATTTACAATAATCTAATTTGCACCGCTTTTAGAATATACAGATCAATCATCATTAAACTATAGAATAATCCCTTATAAAATATATAAATATTAATAATAATAATAATAATAATAATAGTAATAATTTTTACAGTGGAAAATATATTGTCTGATAGAAAAAAAATATTAACACATTAAAAATAATTCTTAAAGGGTCACAAAACACCAAAACACATGTTTTGAGCTGTTGACAGTCGTATACGTGTCCCACACTGCTAAAAACACTATTAGGACACCTATATTTCACTAAAAAGTGTAAATTGGTTGTTTTTGCGTTATTTCAAGCAAATTCGTACTTCCTGTTTGAAACGAATTTTTGAAGCTGCGTCACGGTCATGACATAATAGCGTGTATTCCAGCGTGCAGACTGGTGAAGTGTTGCTTTTATAGTTTGCTGCAGTGAAGTTTTGTTTTCATTTTCTCTCTGTGAGAGCTCAGACTCACGTGTGGATTAACAGTGTACGCGACGCGCAACAACAATAACTTACGTGTCTAAGGAGGATTATTGTTTACCTGAGAGCTGTTCTCATCTGCAAACGCTGAAATCCGGATTCGCTTGTAGTCTCCTCTTAATAAAGACGCGGCTCTAGTTGCTGGTGATTGTCCTGTCTCTACAGATTTGGTAAGTGAGCGACCAGTGCTCTTTGTTTATTCAGTTTGTTCGTATCAAATTAAGTTAACTATTGCACTGAGTGCAAACATGTTAGCAACGCATTTAGTGACCGGAATAACACACGCGGCTTTCTGACGCTACCTGCCGTGTGCATGTAAGTTTCCGGGAAATGCAGAGTTTTTTTTTCTCTCATTTGCCGTGCGGTATCAAACATTGCATGAAAAATACACGCTTAGAGCAGTTCCTCGAATCAAATATCTCATTTGTCGCGAGGGGCATGAATGAATTCCCTGAATGAAAGAGCCAAACTGCAGTTAAAGTCCACCATTTAATAATTTGGCAAATAATTCAACTACAGATGTCCATGTAGGTCAGGGTTTTTCAAAGTCTAAGACAGTGGGCCTCCCTTTTGACACACACACACATACACACATATATATATATATATATATATATATATATATATATATATATATATATATATATATACACAGTATATATAAAGACACAGACAGATGTCAGACTGTTAACTCACTTTTATCATCATTTGCATGAAAGTGCAATTATTTACAGAGTAATAAGTATTTTAATATAACGTTTTTAAAACTAGGATGATGGTTCAATATGAATAGAACAGTTCCAAGAACTGTCCATCCCAGTCAAAACAGTGGACGTTTAGCGGGTCTCATGCTGTCATTAGCCAAAATATTTGACAAACCACACATAAAGGTCGTGGTTGATCAGCTGGTCCTGTCCACGTAAATCATAAACTCAAATACTGATCATCATATCGTCGTCTTTTGGGTTTAAGCCCTGAACTTGAAGGCTTTTGTGGCGAGGGGGCGTGGCCGAGCGCCGTGGGAACGGAGTGAGGCCACCGCGTAAGTGGATACACCTGCGGTGCGCACCTGCCTCAGATCCCACGGAAGGAGCTCTGGATCATCAAAGGAGGAACAAGGGAATGGGAAGCCGAGAGAGGACCGGACCCGGACATATTTTACTTTTGCTTTCAGTTTGACGGCAGTCTCCGTGAGGTTCTGCCGTCTGTTTGTTTTGGTTTAGACAGAGCTGCCGTCACTGTCATGAATAAATCACTT
>NC_133184.1:56245000-56257500 GCF_049306965.1 Danio rerio | reverse complement strand
CTACTTTAGCTGTGCATCTATCTGACTACAACCATCCTCAGGATTCTCACGGGTCATTGAATTTCTGGGATGTCATGGAGTTTTAAAAGGTCTATTCCAAGCATCGGTAATATGGGAATTGCATATATTTTTCAGGGTGTCAAGTGGCAGCTTAAAAAGTATTAAAAGATGATCAGTCTTTTTAGAGAAAATAAAGGCCCTTAAAAAGAAGTCTTAAATGCTGCTTTACCATATTTTAATTATAAATCTGTATTTGTCCAAAGAGATTTGAGATTTTTTTTTAAATAAGAGAGTTTAATCATTGCGCAGGAGAGCAGTGGGATCTGGTGTAGTTCATTTATGGCATCCTGCTGGATTTGTTGTCATCTCTGTGCTCACTAACTGCTGCATTATAGATTCAAGTCCATTTACAGACACTGATTTGCTTCATATCAGCTTCTTTTTAATTCTTCATTTGGGGTAAAATAAAGAGTCAAGTGATAAATGTGGCATGAGTGTTTTACTTAACCCTTAAAGACCTAGAGGTATTTTGAGGGCACCTAATGGGCCTATATTATTATTTTTTTTTTAAAGCAGTTTTATTTTTATTTTAGCAGTCAGCCTCAAGTGTCATATATCATTTTAAACAGGAGAACCTGAAGTTTCAATCTGTATCATTTAAAGGTCCAGTCTAAAACGTTTTTTGATCCAAAAACATATTAACAGACAGAAAATATTCCAGAATTTTCCAGAAACGATTTTTAAAAAAAGTGGCATTTTCCCGTTATTATAAACAAAACCTTATGAAGTTTGTTTTTCTTTCTTTAGAAATACATATTATGATGTTTTATACTTCCACAATAAATTTTGTCTACATACACCATTCCCTGAGCAAGTTATAGCAATTTATTTCAATGTTATTTCAAGGCGTTTTTCAATGGGGGGAAAAAATGCATTTATTTACTGACAATGTATTTGCCCAAAAGTTCTGGGAATGAACTAAACAGAATAAAAATGTTACAAAATAACAGAACACTGAAGCAAATTTGACTTTTTTCCAAATAATATATTTTTAGTTACCATAAACAACACCACTTATAATAAACAAATATAAAATAAGAAAATAATAAATAATGCGTCAAAGTCCAAATAAACATGGTGCAAATCCTCAGTAAAAAATAGATATAAATATTTACTATACTATAAATAGTTACATAACTAAACTAGATTCAATATGGACCATCCTTAGGTTTTATGTGCCAGCATGGATATGGTTGTCTGCGGATATGTATATGGTTCGCGTGCAATGCAAACAAACAGCCCAACCTTTATTTGCGTCCTTTGAAAACAGCAAGAGCAGCACTTCGTCTTTGCTGTGTCACTGTTTTGTCATGTTTTTGTGCTGTTGTGCATGCAAAAGTACTTAGTATGAGAATTATTTCATGCAAAACTTTTTTTTAGCGTTTTATTTAGCCGCGCATAAATGTGCAGCCTATCTCTCATTCCGTGTTGTTCAAATAGCTGATTGTTGGTTCACAAAGCGAAACCTAAGCTTATTGGTTGAGATATAGCGAGTTTGAACCAATCTGGGCATGGAGGAGGGACAATGCATCCATATATCATGTCTGGTTTGTCCGGAGAGACAAGTGACGAGCGTTCCTTTGTCAAATCAGCGTTGTCAAAATTTGATGACGTAACCGCACTGATTCCGGAGCCTCTGAAAGTCCGCGAATGTTATGTGATAAAGCGCTGGAAAGCTGAGATTCTCTTCTTTATGCCAACCTTTGAATTGTATGGATCGGATCAGCGGATCAAAAGTTATTAAACATTTAAGAGCAATACTTCTTTTTAGCCGCGGGCGGCTGTCTCGGTCTTTAAGGGTTAACAAAGAAAAGAAAGACTGATTGCAAATTTGCCCTTCTTTTTCTTGACAACAGCGCACAATTACATCCATTTAGTTGTGCAGTCTTGCAATGAATATGGTAAATGTGAGTCAAGACGATGAGGTCTTAAAATGTATGATAAGAGTCTTAAAGTATTAAATTAACCTCCGTTAACATTGTTTGACACGTTTTGGCTTCTAGTAAAAAAAACTACGAGGCACAGGGTAGATTCTGCTCTACTCCATGGCTTTGTGGCTGTTTATCAAGACGACGACAAGGTTTGATTGAGCCTGGATCGACCATGACTCGTTATTATGTGTATATATAATTCCGCTGTAAACTCTCGCTGTGTATTTCAAACATGGCGGGTCCTTTTACATTCTGGCTTGTTCAGTGGCGTAGCGGACGGGCCCGCAGGGCACGCACTGCGGGGGGGCCCCACGTAATTAGGGGGCCCCGCGTCAATAAACTCTTGGGAACAACTGTGGTCGGAACCAAAGTTCACAGGTCTGTGTTCTCTGAACACCTCTCAAGCGGTGGACTACTTCATTCTGATTGCTTGCCGCCAATGTTGCCAACTTAGCGACTTTGTCACTAGATTTAGCGAATTTTCAGACCCCCCTAGCGACAAATCTAGCGACTTTTTTGTGTGTTATTGGAGTTTTTTTTAGACTGTCATTTGTCCATACTGTACCGTCCCTACTCTTCTCAATGAGCTGCGTGTGATGCCGCCGGCCCCTCCCCCGCCTCACAGCACTGACAGGCGGCCCAGTCAGTCCTCTACAGCAGCCTCTCCCACCTGCAGCCCGAGAGCAGATCACCCCTCTGCGTACCGACGACAAATGATTTAGCACAGGCAGTGTGAAGGTATTTCCCTTGTACAGTCAAACCGATCTGCTTCTCCTTTATTTTAACAATTTAATTGGACCGTTTATTCGTTTCTTGTTCACAATCACAGATATTAGTGACAGTTTCTGAACTTCTCTGAGTTTATTTCATATGAGAGATTACTGCACATTTACTAACGTTACACATCTATAATGACATACTGTATTCAAACAGCAATAAATTTAGTTAAATAAACATGCTTATATAAAGTGTAGTGCAATTATAAATACCCTTTTATTAACCATATGCTGTTAAACAGAAACGGTAGAACGTAATGACGTCAGTGATATGCAAATTAACGTATGACGTACCCCCCCCCCTTCATCATGGGGCCCCATCAGCGATCCTTGCAGGGGGGCCTCTGCATTTTGCGCTACGCCACTGGGCTTGTTGTGTAAGCGAATGACGTATCTCTGTAAACCAATAGCATTCAGCTGCGCGTCTAGCTCCGCCTTTTGGTACCCTTTCTTGTGTTTGGGATCCTTTCGAAAGGGTGCCGAAAAAGTGGTACGGTTTGGTACCGAACCGTACCACTCAGTGGAAACGGGTCATAAGGTTAGGGTATTTTTTATTTATTTTTTTTTATTAATTTCTATAGCACTTTTATAATGTAGATTGTGTTAAAGCAGCTTCACATAGAAAGTTTTAGTGAATTGAAACAGTGTTAGTTCAGTTTAGTTCAGTTCAGTGTTGTTTAATATTGACTGCTGAGAGCAAAAAAGTATCGATGCGCAGCAACAGTGGCGAGGAAAAAACTTACCAATTGGCGAAAGTGAAGGATAAAAACCTCGAGAGAAACCAGGCTCAGTTGGGCACGACCATTTCTCTTCTAGCCAAACGTCTTGTAAAAAGGCTGCAGTCTTGGCGCCGGAGGCTGGAGAACACTGGACGTTAGCAAAGACACGTCTTTCCCTGCAGTCTCACAGGAATCAGTCTCATGCTTTCCACTCACAGACCACCATAGCAGCTGCTCAGGATACGGCCTGGTCCGGGATTATGGAAACCTTGGGATCTATCTCCTCATTGCCTCAGTGGCGCTGCATAGTCTCTGGGTGTTTGATTGGTCAGGCGGTTTAAATATTGCTAGATTGATTGGCCGGTCAGTTGATTGATTGATCGTTTGGTTGATTGATTGGTCAGTCGGTTGATAGGTTAGTTGATTGATTGATCATTTGGTTGATTCATTCATTTGTTGTTTAATTAATTAATTGATTTTGTTATTTATCTTGCAGACACGCGGCTGCAGAGCTCTGTTTCTCCAGCAGATCTTCATGGCATGTGGTATCCTACTGTCAGACGGACGCTCGTGTGCCTCTCCAAACTCTACCGCTGCATAGACGTCAGTATTACAGCCATCTGAATCACTGTTCATGACCTTTACATTAATTAACAATGATGTTAACTTAATGATTAACCATTTATGAGTGCAGAAGATCCAGTGGCACGTTATTCATTCATTATTAATGTGAATCATGAATATTTAAATATAATTTAATATTTGATTTTTGTACATCTCATCATGTGGTTAATTGAAATAGTTTATTAAAACCAAATGAAAAATAAATTGGCCTTTTAATGATTTAATCTTGATAATCATGAAAATGTTTGTTATTTTTTTACTTCAATGCTTGTAAAACTTTAAGTATAAAAAATTTAATTTCTTAATAAAAAATACACTTGAACCGGTTTTTAATGAATCACTTAATTTAATTATATTTAAGTTAACTTTATTTCAGCAAACTGCCTAGGCCAGCTCTTCTTGAAGCAATAAAAACATCTAAAATTATGATTATAAAATACATTAAAAAGTATATTTGCACATCTAAAAACAGAAGCGTTCAAGTTAAAATATGCGAGTTGGAGATTGAAGATTAATTTATAGTTAATTGAAACTGTAAAATTCCATTACTTATGCAAAAATAATACTTATGCAGAAATAAATAAAACATTAACTCAAGTTTTAAAACCACCTAGCTGTCAAGGAAATATGTCTAATTTAAGACATTTATAATTTCTAATTTAGTTTAGTTAATTTAGTGATGTATTAAAAATGGAAACTTAAATAAATAATCTACTCTATATTTAAAGTCAAATGTAATAATATTTGATATCATTTGCTATTTTGTCTTCTGAAGAAAGTCTTTTAGTTTGGTCTTTATTTCTTTTAGTTTAGCTGAAATCTATGCAGTTTTTCATGAAAAAAAGAATACATTTTAAGGTTAATATTATTAGACCCATTAAGAAATATTTTTTGGATTGTCTACAAAACAAGCCACTGTTGTCCAATGACTTGCCTAATTAACCTAAGTAAATAATATATGTTGAAAAAAACAACTTCACTTGGGAAATATATATAAAAAAAGAATTTACATTTAACAGGATTTTATCCTTTAACTGGACATGTAATAATTTAAAAATGGCTTAAACTTGAAGCTTAAGCTTAAAAATGATTTACAAACTTCTAGCAGAAAACATAAAAATTCTAACTTTTGGAATATTTTTTTTATTAAGTACGAAGCGTGTATGAGGGTGCTTTCACACTTGGTTTAATTGCCTGGACCGGACCCAAGTTTGATTGTCCCCCCTTTTCCAACTTCTCGGTTGGTTTGTGTTCACACTATGTTGTGTTCACATTTGTTTATGGCTGTTGCTAGGTGACGGTCACAAAAGCAGAGCGCACATCGCGGTCATTCTGCTCTTACTGAATCTTTTAATTTTGGACATACAGAAAGCGACACGCATTCATCTGCCGCAAACATCACACAGTAGCCCCTTTCACACAGTGATACCGGTAAATATATGGAAAATTACAGGAACGACTTTACCGGTAAATTCAAAAAAGCGCTGTTCACACAGGCGAGGACGTTACGGAATTTTCCCGGAAAAGAGCTTTCACACATCCATTCCAAAATACCAGTAAATTCTGACATCATTAACCAGAAATGAGCTCTAAACGGCTGCGCTTGTATTGGTAAACATTTGACTACATCATAAACTCTGTGAATGATCAGTATTGAGAACAACTTCGATGAAAACATGTAGAGAAACCCTTTCACATGTCGAGATGTGCATGATATGTGTGTGTGTGCTGGCGCTCATGGGCTGTTTCACAGGCACACGCAAAGCTTAAAGGTAAACAAACAACGGCTTATCATGAGCATCTTATCGATAATTATTTACACAGTTGGCATTAAGATGAACATATAAACGTGATCTGACTAACTTCTAGCAGCTAAATGCGTCTGGGAAAATATTCACAGGCTTTTATTTTCATAAACCGCGCGGACGTAAATGCGTCTGACTGTTCTGATTGGCTAAAGCAGGTGTCTCACGTCAGCACGTTCTAGACGTGCACGCGCTCTTTCCGGCAATCTTCCTTCTGCGTTCACACAGCGCAGCATTCTGGCAAATTACCAGTAATGATACAACTTCTCTTTCCGGAAAACAGCCAGAACGAATTTACCAGTATTTTTTAAAATGGCCTGTTCACACATACACACCTTTCCAGAAAATTGTCGGTAATTTTCCGGAAAGGTCTGTATGTGTGAAAGGGGCTACTGTCTGCAGAAGCTGTTTTTGGAGGAGACGAGCAGACATTATAAACTATAGTTTGTTGTACAGTTGGCGGTTCTCTTCCGATATTTGGTAGGATTGCATTCATACCAGAAGTGAAGCGGACCAGAGTTCGCATGAACCGTACCCCAGACCACCTCTTCCAGGTGGACTCTGGTACGGTTCACAAGTTCAGAAGACACGTTCACAATAGCTGAACATACCATATTCTGATGTCCAGAGACCCCAGGTGCGGACCAAAAGTGCTATTGTGAAAGCACCTTGAATGTCAGTAATGTTGTTGTTGTGCCATGCATATCCTGCAGAGGGCAGTGTTTCTCTAATTGTTTGTGTGTGTATCCTGCAGAGGACAGTGTTTCAGGGTCTCTCTCAGGAAGCTCTGTCTGCCTGCATACAGTCTCTGCTCCACGCTTCAGACATCATTCAGAAGAACAAGGTAAGAGAGAGATTTGTGTAAGGAATAATAATAAATGTTCTTTATAACGTGCTATTCTAAGACCCAAAGCGCTTACAAAACAGTAAAAAACAACAAAGCACAATGAAACAATAAAGAATACAGTTAAAAGCACAGTGAGAATAGAAAAATTAAAAGCAAATAATGTATAGACATATGTGAAGTTATATGTATATAACTAAATCAGGGCCGGCCCGTGGCATAGGCAGTATAGGCAAATGCTAAGGGCGCTGTACATCCAGGGGGCGCCAGAAATGAAGTTGGTTTTGTTTTCAATATTCCTGACACACATTCAGTGAAAGATGACAATAACTCAAAAACCTCTTACCCTAAAAAGATCTAAAGTGTGTTTCCTACAAAAAGACAAAGCTGGTTATGTTTCACAGCTGTCTTTTTCTTTTTTTTTTGCTCGATATTACGAGCACTGCTCCGTTTAGCCTGGGATATGCGTTTAGCCGGGAGAGCTGAGCTCGCGCGAGGTGGAGCTCTCCGTAAGGGACCGTCGGAAAAGTGCTTCTTTTTTTTTCGTTTTTTTTTTTTTTCTTAATTTTCTCTTAATTAATTTTCTCATAAATGAGCACAACAGTTCCTAAAGTAGTCGAATGCTTCATTCATTCATTCATTATAGATCTGTGCATTCTTACATTAACACCTCTGTTATCAAACAAAACACAACGAGAGATTCATTTGCTGCTCTTCACTAAATAGCAAATACAATTAAAAGTTAAATGGATTTTATAGCTTTATTTAATTTCTGTATAGGCCATTGATTTTAATAGGTTAAACCTTTTATGTAATTGTCAATATTTTCTATTGTTTGCTGTGTATTCTATCATTTGAAGCTATTTGTTGTCCCATATTTTAACATCCCAACGTTGATAGATATGACATAACATTGCTAATCATTAAATAGCCATAGTGCTGTCTGTTAGTTTTACGTCAGCTAATGTTATGGAAGGGCATAGACGTTATGGAAAACAGTAATATTAATGTAACTACCCCATCATTCCTTCCTCAAGCAAATGTGTAAATATTAGATCTATTCAGCGATAACTCAAAAAGTGTGTTTCCTACAAAAGACAAAGCTGGTTATGTTTTACCGCTGTCTTTTTCCTTTTTTTCGCTCGACATTACGAGCACTGCTCCGTTTAAGCCCTCGCAATCTGCGTTTAGCCGGTAGAGCTCGCGCTGAGTGGTGCTCTCAGTAAGGGACCGTCGGAAAAGTGCTTATTTTTTCTTTGTTTTTTTTTTTTTGCTCCATCCTGCGCGTTTTATTTTAAACACAACTAATTTTCTCTTAAATGAGCACAAACAGTTACTAAAGTAGTCGAATGCTTCATTTATAGATCTGTGCATTCTCACATTAACTCATCTGTTAGCAAACAAATCACAATGAGAGATTCACTAGCTGCTCTTCACTAAATAACTATAGTAACTTTAATCAATATGCAAATACAATTAAAAGTGAAGTAGATTTTATAGCTTTATTTAATTTCTGGATAGGCCATTGATTTTAATAGGCTAAATATTTTATTTTATTGTCAATATTTTCTAATGTTTGCTATGTATTCTATCATTTGAAGCTATTTGTTGTCCCATATTTTTAACATCCCATTGTTGACAGATTGCTAATCAATAAATAGCTATAGTGCTATCTGTTAGTTTTAATGTCAGCTAATGTTATGGAAGGGCATAGACGTTATGGAAAATACTAATATTAATGTAACTACCCTCCTTCCTCAAGCAAATGTGTAAATATTAGATCTATTCAGCGATAACGTTAATAGCATTGGCGTATTTATCTGACGTTTTCCCAGCTTGTAGTAGTCGATCAAAAAGCTGTTTAGTTTCTTTTGACTTTACACTAGCAGTGGAATTTACTGCGATGTGACGGGGCGCCACCTGAAATCTTGCCTAGGGTGCCAAATTGGTTAGGGCCGGGCCTGAACTAAATAATAATGCACACTTGAGCTGGCGAAGCAGAGTGGCTGTCACATCATGCTTTACTAGAGATTAGGCCTGCACGATGAATTTATTTTAAAGGTGCGGTTTTCAAATCACAAAAGCTGCAGTTATTTCCTTGATTATTATAGCGAGGGAGGCGAGCTCGAGAGATTAAAATAATTCAGCAAACAACTGTTATAGAAGAACCCACGAGCATTAACCGCGCATTATAGACTGTAACCATGGCCGTTTATCGGTGTCTCATCGGTAAATAACACCAGAGCCGCACTGACCGTTAAAACTGAAAGGGTCCATCTATTAGTCCTATGACAAAACTAACAGCATGGGTCAAGGTTAAACGCGTGTAAGCCTTTTAGCACATGTGAAAAGAAATATTTTTAGTCGTTAAAATTTATTTTAACTTGCTTCCAGCTCCGAAATTTAATCTGACTCCAATTTATAATAATTTTAGATTTAGATTCATCTAATTCAAGCTGAGTGTAAACTCCCATACACATTCACCACACACACACACACACACACACACACTATGGCCAGTTTAGTAAATTCAGTTCCTCTAAAGCGCATGTGTTTGGAAAGGGAGGAAACCCACGTCAACGCAGGGAGAACATGCAAACTCCACACAGAAATGCCAACTGACCCATCCAGGACTCGACCCAGCGACCTTCTTGCTGTGAGGCCAGGGCTAACCACCAAGCTACCATGCCACCCCTAGATAAATCTGTTAAAAAATAAAATAAATACACAGGATTGATACTTGAAAATTGCATAAATAAATCAAAATGGTCTGCTTTTTATAGCAGTTCTCAGACATTTAACTTCCGTTGACTGACAATAAAAAAAAACAATAACAGGACAGATTTTGGAGCAGTTTTTTAGGATCGGTCAGAAGTGTTTTACAGTGCTGTTTGGTGAAGCTGTTTCTTCATTTCAGACTCAGATCGACGGGCAGCTCTTCCTCATCAAACATCTGCTGATCATGAGGGAACAGATCGCTCCGTTTCACGCAGACTTCGCCATTAAAGAGATTTCACTGGATCTCAAGAGAACCAGAGGTACCGCTGATCAGACCAGTCCACTTAATGGACAGGAGTGTGAGGGCTTAGGGGTAAATTTGAATGGTTATGGGTGCATTCTTATAATACTGACTGAATAACTGGTGCATTTGAGTCAAGTGTGTGTGTATATGAATGTATACACACACACACACACACACACACACACACACACACACACATACATAAAGAATAATACAATTAATTTTAATGATTTACGTAATGATCAATTATTTTTGTGTTATTGTTTTAGTCAAATTAAATTAAATTACTTTGAGTAACTAAGTAAACTTTCTGGAAAAAGTCATTTGAAAAGTAATTTAACTACAATTTATGGAACAATTAATTAGTTTATTTTTTGAGGTATAAATTAGAGGTCTGCATTCCCGCGGGACAGCCGGCCAGATTTCTGCGGCGCGGGAATAAATTTTCGAATAAAGCGCGGGAGTGGCCGGTAACAGGTTTAATTTGGGACAGGAGCGGGCCGTCTAGCTATATTGCTCCCGACTCCCGAGCACGCGTATGTAACGTTATGTGTGTGACTGAAACAGCGCGATGCTATGTTTAGCTTGTTTGTTCGTTGCTGTTCGTGCGTGCGTGCGTGCGTACATATGTGTATGTGTATTTGTGTGCGTGCGTGCTTGGTGCTTGTGTGTGTGTTTATACAGACAGCTTGTTATGGGCTGTCTGGACTCTATAGCTGGGTGGATTTCGATTTTGTTCTCCCCCCTGCTCTTTAGCGGGATCGGGCGCGGCGGGTAGAAAATGGGGCGGATCGGGCAGCGGGACAACAAATGCTGAATATAAGCGGGAGCGGTCGGGTTCGGGCTTAGAGTGGGTGGGAGCGGGATTCAAAATATAGTCTCGTGCAGATTTCAAGTATCTAATATCCCATCGCAAAAGCATACATTAGATCTAATTCTGTCTTATGGAATCGAGGTTATTAACGTAGACATTATACCACAAAGTGATGATATTACAGACCACTACCTCTTACTATATAAGCTGTGTTTACCTGAAATCAGCAAACCCGCTCCGATACTCCGCCCTAGTAGAACCTTTGTTCCGTCAACCAAAGATGAATTTATAAAAAACTTACCTGATCTCTCTCTATTTTGTAATGCACCCGCGAACTCAAATGATCTTGATGTAGTAACCAGCAGTATGGATGCCATCTTTGCTAGCACACTAAATACTGTGGCACCCATCAAATTAAAAAAGGCTAGAGAGATTAAAACTACACCATGGTATAATAGTCACACCCGTGCGCTCAAAACAGCAACCCGCGCCCTGCAACGTAAATGGAAAAAACTAATTTAGAGGTCTTAAGAATTGCGTACAAAGACAGTATGTCCAGCTATAGGAGGGCTCTAAAATCTGCCAGGACCGAGCACCTGCGCAAACTGATAGAAAATAATCATAACAATCCTAGCTTTTTATTTAACACCATCTCTAAATTAACAAATAATCGGTCATCCTTGGAACAAATTGTTCCTCCGCAAATTAGTAGTGATGACTTCATGAATTTTTAAATTTCAATTTTATGACTTTCGAAGTGATAAAATAGAAGGCTTTAGACAGAAAATAGGAGATGCCAAACTTTCTGCACCGGCTTATACTCCAAATCCTGTAAATATTTCATTGAATCATAATAAATCACACTGAACTGAGCTAAACTGAACTGAACTGAACTTAAACACTAAAAACTGAACTACACTGTTCCAGTTACTATGACCATTTATGTGAAGCTGCTTTGACACAATCTACATTGTAAAAGTGCTGTACAAATAAAGCTGAATTGAATCGAATAGTATGAATGAACTGATGGTGTGTGTAGTACCTGTGCAGTGGCACTAGATGGCAGAGCAACACTAGTAGTTTTTCCTCTCTGTTTTTCTCAGATGCTGCTTTTAAAATTCTCAATCCTAAAGCTGTGCCAAATTTCTTCCGTCTGAACAGCCATAACGCCATCCTGGAGTTCCTGCTGGAGGTACAAGAGGCTATGGATGAAAGGATGGATTTATTAAACAATAGATATATGGATGGATGGATGGATAGATAAATGAATAAAAAATAGGTGGATAGATGGATAAACATGGATTATGAATGGAGAGTTAAACCATGGGTGGCTGGTTGGTTGGGTGGACGTATATATGAAACGATGGATAAAATATTAGATGGATGGATGGATGGTAAATCGATGGATTGATGGATCGTAGATGAATGGATGGATAGTAAAAGGATGGATGGAAACAATGAATGAATGGGTGGGTGGTTTTTATAAAACAAAAGATGGATGGATAGATAGTAAAATGATGGATGGATGGATGAAACATTGATTAGGTGGATGGTTGGATGGATAGATAGATAGAAAAACGAGGGATGGATGAAGTGATAGATAGATAGATGGATGTCTGAATGAAATGGATGGATTGATCGATTAAACAATTGATAGATGGTTGAATTGATAAAATAAATAAAATAAAATAAAAAAGATGGATGAATGGATGGATGGATGGATTGTAAAACCATGGATAGATGGATGGAACAGTGGGTGTGTGGTTGGGTGGATTTATGAGACGATGAATAAAACAATAGATGAATGGATGGAGCGAAAAACAATGAATGGATGAATAGCAGATGGATGTATGGAGAGTAAAAGGATGGATTGATCAATAAAACAATAGATGGTTGAATTAATAA
>NC_133184.1:56212500-56240000 GCF_049306965.1 Danio rerio | reverse complement strand
GACAGCATACCAAACCTGCTCACTTGCTAACAAGTTGTCAAACAGTATCTAAGTGTGAACTCTTGAAATTCACATTGGGTCATTTTTGAACAATGACAGCCTTCCTATACTGTTTACCGCTACTCTGAATATTCGCTCTGAAATAGCATGTAAGTGTGGCTAAGTAATGAATTTAATTCCTGCACGGCGCTGGCACTAACTAACTTGCGAATGACATGAACTAGTGGGTTGTCTGTCGGCTGTTGTGATGCGGTGCGCGCGTTCACAATTTCAGGGGGTGTGGCTTTGAATCACAGTCCCTCCCCGCCGTCCAAAGATAATATGCTAAGCATTTAGCATTTTGGCAGATCACCCACTGCACCTTTAATGTGCTTTTTTAGATGCGCATCTTCACTTTTTAGAACTGTATTAATAAATTGAATTGTATTAATAAAGGTGTGTGTGTGTACACACTGACACACACACATATATTGTATGCATGCATTTAGGTATTTGTAATTTTTTTTTCTCGCATTTAATACGTTTCAATTTTTTCATCTGAATTTTTATACTTTTCTCCCCATTTTACATTCTTTGCTAATTGTTTTTGCATTACTACTGTGAAAATGTGCTGAAAATCTGGATAGTTCTGCAAAAGTAAATTTCTTTTTCTTTGTTTATTTTATTTTTGCATTACCTGTGTGTAAAAATGTGCTGAAAATCTGAACAGTTGTTCATTATTAACAGGTTGGAGCTCTGAAAACGATGGCGGTTCAAGGAGGACCAACATACAACCTTTCCCAGCAGCCCTGGGCTCAGCCTGGTCAGACACCAATCGAGCCTTAATTACCACACCATTAACTAATGATTGTCATTAATCAACTGTTTGATTAGACTGAATGATTTTCTGCAGCACTGTATATGACTGAAGTCTGAATTAATATAATTGTTATTTTATTTATTACTTGTATAAATAAGCATTTGTGTTGTTCTGTTTTCTTTATTTTCAGCCAAGATTAATGACGTGGTGATGTCCACATATCGAGTCCTGAAGAACAAGCTTCCCAGCACATTACAGAGCATGACTTTATATCTGGCCAATAAAGACACAGAGTTCATCCTGTTCAAGCCGGTCCGGGTGAGAATCTCTTTATTAATTCTTTAATATTAAATGGCTATTTATTAATCAGCCGGATCAGAGCTTTCAATTGACTTTATGGTAAACTCTGTGCTTTACTTACTGTCGTTCAGATCATAGAAAAGATTTATATATATATATATATATATATATATATATATATATATATATATATATATATATATATATATATATATAATATACATGTGTGTGTGTGTGTAATCTTACTATTCATTTTAAATCTTATATATTTAGACATGGGATTGCTTCCTTTTATCCATTTTATTTCTCTTAATATATAGTTTTGTTTGTTATTTTATGTCTTAGTACTATTTTAATATTTTTGATATTTTGAATGGCATTTTAAATCCAATTTTTTTACTTTTCTATTTTTTTTCTATTCAATTCAGTTTTCTATTTTCTATCAAATATAATCTGGATGTTTATTTATTTATTTGTTTATATTTATTTTTTCTTCTCAGTCCTATTTCACCATTAATATTATTTTGAATTGATTTTTATTTCCATATTTTTTACTTTTCAATGTTTTTATATTTATGTAAAATCAATTTTGATGTTCGTTTATTTATTTTTATAAAAGTTATTTATATTTATTCATTTATTTTTTATTTATTTTGATTGATTTATTTTTTATTATTTTGATTTTATATATATATATATATATATATATATATATATATATATATATATATATATATATGTATATGTATATATATATATATGTGTATATGTATATATATATATATATATGTATATGTGTGTGTGTGTGTGTGTGTGTGTGTGTATATCTCTCTCTCTCTCTCTCTCTCTCTCTCTCTCTCTCTCTCTCTCTCTCTCTCTCTCTCTCTCTCTATATATATATATATTTTTTTTTTTAATTTGCCAGTATTTCTTCGTAGTCCTTTATATTAGTAATATTTGATTTGCATTTTATTAACATATTTTTTACTTTTCTATTTTTATATATTTATCTCTAATATCAATTTTGATATTTTATGGAATATATTTTATCTAAATATTTTATTATTTATTTTATTTTATTTTTATTAAATAATGTTCAAGTATTTTTATGTATTAATATTTTGAATGTCTTCAATATATTTAGTTTTGTTTATAGTTTTTTTTATAGACGTATTAATATTTAATTCAGTGATGGCATTTTAGTACCAGGGTTTTTTTTTTGGTCCTATTCCACAACTTTCATAAACCTAAATGTGTGTTCACTATATTACTTTATTTATTATTATTAATTTATTATAATATAGTATTCATATTTATTCATTAATAATTCATACATGTTTTTAAAGTTGTCTTTTACTTCAATCATCTTTTTGTTAAACCTTTTAATTTGTTTATTTTTAGATTTTAATTCTCTTCAGTTGTATTCAATCATGTTACTTTTATATTCGCGTTAACAAATAGAAAAGTAACAGCTCAAAGATAAGGAGCTCAAGATAACAGCTCAAGCGTTTGTTTTGTAATGTTATGGATGGTAAAGATTACTAAGGTGGGATTGGTTGAGGACAATTTAAGGCGTGGCTAATCGGTCAATTGCTCCTAATATAAAGCTCTTGCAGCAGGAAACAGAAGATCCTGATGATGTTAAACTGTGTTTCAGAACAACATCCAGCAGGCATTTCAGAAGCTGCATGCGTTACTGCAGGAGGAGTACAGTGGAGAAGACCTGCAGATCATCGCATGTCCATCCATGGAGCAGGTGCTGGAATTAGGGCTGCACAATACATCTAAAAGCGTATCGTAATCATAAATATTAGTGATAATAATTAGCATCCAGCCCTATTATCACCATATATTGAATATTGGCCTGTCTATTGTGTTTATTGACTTTCTGCATCTTATGTGTCCAGATAAATCTGCTGCTGTCTGTGAAATAACACTTAGCTCTGGACTGGATTCATCTGAAGTCCACGCCAGCTTCGAGAAAGACTGGAAAAAGCTCCTGAGACTGGTTTAAAGTTCACCAAAGAGCTGTTCAGAGTCCTCAGAAATCAGGTGCAGGGTTTGCCATTGACTATAAATCACTTTGTACAGATTTAAATTAATATAAAGACCGAAATGAAGCATCTGTAATATCCAAACACACTGATGTGGGTCTGAACATCCTCCAGCAGGAGGCGCTGTGTGTCTTACGCTCACAAGTCTGCTTTATTAGGAGGAAATTAGACTGTAGACCTGAAACCAGAGGAAATACCTGTGAGGATGAAGGAAATGAGATGTGACTGACCTGTTTTTATTAGGTTTTGCATTAGGAAATGCATATTCTGTTGTTATTTACTCACCGTGTGTCATTTAAAGGAGCTGTTCACACAAAAATAGTCATTGTGTTCAGGCGTGTATGCTTTAAGAGGATATTATGGTTTGGTTTCCATTGACTTGCATTGTAATCAACATTCTGCAAAACATCTTTTTTTTTTTTTTTTGGGAGAAGCTTGAGAGTGCGTAAATAATGATGAGAGATCACCTTTAAGTGGATTATCTGTTTAAAACCTAAAGTAAAACACTTTTCCATGCATCTATTTCCCCCAAAGTGCTGTAAAGCATTATAACTGCTATTATTTACTCGCGCTCGTTTCATTTAAAGGGGCCGTTCACACATAAATTGTATGTTTTTTTCAAGCCTGTATGCTTTTAGAGCATATTATGCTTTGATTTCCATTGACTTCCATTGTGATCAACATTCTGCAGAACATCTTCTTTTTTGGAGAGGCGTAAGAGTGCATAAATAATGATGAGAGATCATTTTTGGGTGGATTATCTGTTTAAAATCTGCAGAAAAGCACGTTGATAATGCATCTCTTTCTCCAGAATTGCCGTAAAGCATTATACCTGAATTAATCAACATGACTTGCTCGTTACATGACTCTCTTTAATGTTGTAAGATGTTTCCGAAGATGTTTTGATGAGGGTGAGTATTTGGTAGCATTATTTTCATTCATTTCTGCACTTTCATCTCGGCTGCATCTTGGGAGTTTTGGCTTTCTGGGAGAAATCTTTTCTGAGCTTTTTATACACACTATAACGTATATCGCGTCATGTTTGACACAGGTGACCCTGTTTCTGTGTTGTACAGTTGTGCTAAATTCATGTAAATACTTACTAAAGCTCTAAGGTTTATTACACAATGTGGTGGGATTTTTATTCAGGTGTTGTTTTTTTCTATTTCAACTTATTTTATAATATTCATTCATTCATTTTTTTTGTCGGCTTAGTCCCTTTATTAATCCGGGGTCGCCACAGCGGAATGAACCGCCAACTTATCTAGCAAGTTTTTACACAGCAGATGCCCTTTCAGCCGCAACCCATCTCTGGGAAACATCCACACACACACTCATACACTATGGACAATTTAGCCTACCCAATTCACCTGTACCGCATGTGTTTGGACTGTGGAGGAAACCCAAGCGAAGGCAGGGAGAACATGCAAACTCCACACAGAAATGCCAACTGAGCCAAGGTTTGAACCAGCGACCTTCTTGCTGTGAGGCAACAGTACTACCTACTGCGCCACTGCAAAATATTTTTGAGTTATTATTTGTTTTGTTTATATTCTCAATGGTGTTTTATTTTGTCTCATTTGCATTTAGTAGTTTGGCAGGTGCATTTTTTAAATGAATATTTGTATCCATTTCTCAGTGAATATGGGTAATGTATATTGGTGCATTTAAACAAAACAGATTTATTAAACAGATTTATTTATTAAAATATTATTTTAGTCCCCAAACATATTCGGAAATGTAAGGAAATACAATTAAATTCAAGCAAAATATTTGTAAAAAAAAAAAAAAAAAAAAAACGTAAAAAATATTTTGTAAAAAAAAAAAAATTCACCTTTTTTAATTATTATTTTGCTTCTCTTGATTTTTTTCCCCTTTAAAAAAAATTTAATTAATATTTTTCTATAACAATGTTAATCTGGGTAAGGCTCCAGGTATGAGCACACACACACAAACACACACACAAAGATATGTGTATATATATATATATATATATATATATATATATTAGTGCTGTCAATCGATTAAAAAAATGTACTTATTAATCAAACTTTTTTTTAAATTAATCGTGATTAATCATATTTAAAATACTGAAACTTGTAATTTTGCCTTTTCAAATGTAAAATTAATGTAAACGCAAGACAAAAACTATTTACATTCAAAATATAATTGTTTAATAAAATTTGTGTTTAACTTGTAACACAGATTTCTTCATGTAAACAACATACCCACAATAAACCATCAAGATCCTGGCTTGATTACAGAAATTAAAACACAGGCATGTTAATGACATTTAAATTTAAAAACAATCAATGCCAATAAAGAAAACATTAATTTCCATGTTGGATTCTAAGTGGACTGCAAAAAAATGCCAAAATACAGGAATTGCAGATATGGAAAATGGAGAATTATAATAACAATAAAGAATTGAATACAAACTGTTGCACTCATTGTAAACTTGTATTGCTGTGAGTTGAGAACATTAATTATAAAGTAGAAACGGTTTTGCTTAATCCTCCTTTACATTCATCCAGTTGCTACACTGCAAAAAAATGCTTTTCTTACTTTTTTCTTGATTCTAGTCCAAATATCTGAAAATTCCTGAATCAAGAAGAATTTTCTAGACAAGAAAAACGTATTTTCTTGTTTTGAGAAATAATATGCCAATAATAAGTGAGTTTTTCCTTAAAACAAGCAAAATAATCTGCCAATGGGGTAAGCAAAATAATCTTACGTCAAAAAAAAAAAAAAACAAGATTATTTTGAGAGTCAGCACCTCGGTTTAACGTCTCATCCGAAAGACGGCGCCCACTGACAGTGTAGTGTCCCCTTCACTATACTGGGGCATTAGGACTCACACAGACCACAGGTTGAGCGCCCCCTGCTGGCCTCTCTAACACCACTTCCAGTACATGATGGACTTTGTAAGTGTAAAACCTGAACGCTTCCATGAAACAGATCTGTGATGGTTAAAGATCATCTCCAGAACCATTCAGAATTACTCCGGATGGGAAGGTCTATTTCAGTTTTCTCAAAATAGCAGTGTGACAACAATGTGATTTAACATGCCTCCTTTTCACAACAGCACACCCAACGGCTGCACAAATGGGTGCACATGCATATGCTATTTGAACGATGTGACACAAGACAGGAAATGATACCTGTGCCAAGCTCAAACTAGCATAGTATTGAGAGTTCCCTTAGCTAAATGCTGAGCCTGTCTGAAGATCACACACACTGGATGAAAAACAACAGCTCCAGCAGCGGCGGTGAGTGATGATGAACATGCGCGCACACACACACACAGTAAACTCCTCTAGTGTCTGTTCAAACTCTGCTCATCTGGTGTTTCTGTCTCTGCGTGTCTGTCAGATGTTCATGAGTCTGAAACGGATCTCAGAACAGCCTGTGCTCATACACACACATCCTGACTGACTATATGAAAGATCAGGAGAAGATGCTATGCTATTAATCATGACAGGGTGTCTTTTATAAACTGCAGTCAGATTTATCTGGTGATATTGTGCAATAACAGAAATACGGTCCCCCGGGCCCCCCAGGTTGGGGGGGGTGGAAGGCGGGGTGGAGCGACAACGCGGGGAAGCCTTCACACACTGAGGAGCGATCACAAACCGAAAGCGGCGAGAGCGTCAAGTAGCCAGAAGTCATTCATTTTCAATGAG
Source organism: Danio rerio (assembly GCF_049306965.1). Classification (NCBI taxonomy): domain Eukaryota; kingdom Metazoa; phylum Chordata; class Actinopteri; order Cypriniformes; family Danionidae; genus Danio; species Danio rerio. Next base: position 56,233,164 of record NC_133184.1, on the reverse strand, counting down.
AACCGGCGGCGAGGAACAGCGCGGCGCGTCTTCTCCTGTGTGAGCGTCGAGGAGAGTTGAAATCAAGTCAACTTTATGGTATGAGCTATGACCGGGCTGTGATGCGGTTCGGCGGCAAGCAATCAGAATGAAGTAGTCCACCGCTTGAGAGGAGTTCAGAGAACACAGACCTGTGAACTTTGGTTACGACCACAGATGTTCCCAAGAGTTTGATTATTGCGGTTGCTGGATTTTCAATTATTGAAAATCGCGACGACGTGGGGCCCCCTAATCACATAATTAGGGGGTCCGTCCGCTACGCCACTGCTAAACCACTCATTGAATTATGGATTATCATTAGTAATGGGAAGTTCGGATCATTTTACTGACTCGGATCTTTGAGTCTCGTATCGAGATGAACGAATCTTTTTTCGAGTCATTTTGTTCATTTGGTTCAATTTGCCAAAATATTATTAAAATGTTACGAGTTGCTTCCGAACACATTTACAACGAGCCCAAAAGGTTGATCACACGACAAATAAGTCATAAATAGAATACTATAAGGAGAAAATAATAATTCAATGTTTACCTGCAGTTTCGTCTATGAAGGTATTGTTGTCTCTTTGCTCAGTTCACCTCTTCATGTCTTCAAATGTCAGAGGTTTGTTCACGTTACACTGACAGTCACATATAATCTTAACCAATGCACAGTCTGAGCCGATAGGAGCCATGATAATTAGTTTACCTTTCGAGTCTTCTGGTTCTTGAGTCGTTCGTTCATCACGTAGCAGAATGACTCAAACCCGAGGACTTGAGAGATGAACAATTCAATTCTTTTTCCGGCTCTAAACGCATATGACTGGCTTCTGCCTTTCCGTGATGAACGACTCAAAAGACTTGAAATGAACGATACCACCTGCACGAATGTGTGCACGCGCAGATGAACAAATCACTCCCTGAGAGGACTCATAGTTCCCGAGTCATATTGAAGATTCGATCAAAATTACCAAATCGTTCATGAATGACCCATCACTAATTATCATGGGCTTTAAAAAGATCCATTCCAGATGTAACATCTTTACCATTACAGATGACTTACTACTAATCAGTGATTTGAGTCATGTCAGAGATGTATGGATGCAGTCCTCCAAGCTCATGATGGAGTCAGACACAATATTCATTCTGTCTCCACTGCAGCAGGACTTTATATTCTATACTGGACATTATTTCTGTTCAGTGATGAGACTTTAGTCTAAGCAGAGTCAGAGCTTACTGTCCTGATTAAATCATTAGGAATCAAGCCATGATCATATTTTCATGTGCTCAAATAAGTGTAATCTAGAGGCCTTTGCCTTTCATATAAGTCACTTCTGATACCGAATGATCCACTTGAAGTTACTATTTGTTGTTCCTAAAACTTGCATAGCCATCAAGACTTTAGTCAGGTAGTGCATGTGCACATCAGCAGCCTGTTACATTCATTCATATTTAATATTTGACTTAAAGTAGAAACCTCTGTGGATGTTCTACACATCAGATGGTGATTAAAATAAAAGATGAAGGTGTGTTTTCTGGTTAATTATAATCCCAACTTGTCGGCGCCAGTGTTAGTGCATCAATATATGCGCTCCTGTGCTCAAAGCGACCCGAGTTTGATTCTCGCCTTGGGGTCCTTTGCCGATCCTTCCCCTCTCTCTGCTCCCCTTGCTTTCCTGTCAACAATCTACTATCCTATCTATTAAAGGTGAACCACCCCCCCACCCCCCAAAAAAAAACTAAATAAAATAAATAAATTATATTCCCAGCTTGATATTGAAGATCCTGTGTCGTGACTATTGCAGATATGCACTAATTCGCAGCCCAATTTGAACGTATTACAGTATTTCCAGGCATTACTGTGTTTTGTGGATTATAAAACATTTGATTTGTCGCATGCATTGAGCTGAATTTTGTCAGGTAAGAACCTTAAGTTCCTTAACTAATCCTGATCTAATGTGTACTTGCACTGAAATGAATCCTGTTGCAATGCACTTCTTGTGCAAATACAGTACATCCAGAAAGTATTGATAGCGCTTTACTTGTTCCACATATGTTTATGTAACAGCCTTATTCCAAAATGGATTAAATTCATTTATTTCCTCAACATTCAGTGTAAAAAATGAGTTTTTTTTTAATTGTTGCATATTTATTCAATATTAAAAAAAATAAAAAAGCTGATAAATCACATGTACATCAGTATTTACAGCCTTAAGCGTGAAGCTCTAAATTGAGCTCAGCTACATTCTGTCTCCACTGATCATTCCTGTGATGTTTCAGCAGCTTCATTGGAGTTCACCTGTGCTCAATTCAGCTGATTTAACTTGATTTGGCATACACCGGTCTATATAAGGGCCCAGGGTTGAGATGTCGAAGCACAAACCAAGCATGAAGACAAAGGAATTGTCTGTAGATCTCAGAGACAGGATTATCTCGAGGCACAAGGCTGGGGAAGGATACAGAAACATTTCTGCTGCTCTGAAAGTTCCAATAAGCACAGCGGCCTCCATCATCCGTAAGGGGAAGATGTTTAACCATCAGAACTCTTCTTAGAGCTGGCCGGACATCTAAGCTGAGTGATCAGGGGAGAAGGACATTAGTCAGGGAGGTGGTCAATAACCTGATGGTCACTCTGTCTGAGCTCCAGCGTTCTTCTGTGGAGAGAGGAGAACCTTACAGAAGGACAACCATCTGTGCAGCAATCCACCAATCAGGCATCTGTATGGTAGAGCGGCCAGACGGAAGACACTCCCCGCCTGGAGTTTGCCAAAAGGCATCTGAAGGACTCTGAGACCATCAGAAACTAAACTCTCTGCTCTGATGAGACTCAAACTGAACTGTTTGGAGTGAACGCCAGGCGTTACGTTTGGAGAACAGCAGGCATCGCTCATCAGCAGGCTAACAGCATCCCTACAGTGAAGCATGGTGGTGTTGGCATCATGCTGTGGGGATGTGTTTCAGCAGCAGGAACTGGAAGACTAGTCAGGATAGAGGGAAAGATGAATGCAGCAATGTACAGAGACATCCTGAATGAAGACCTGCTTCAGAGGCTACGTTCACACTGCAGGCCAATCTGGCACGAATCTGATTTTTCCCCCTCATGTGACTCAGGTGATGACGGTGTGAACATGGACTGTGCCACTTTCATACGTGGTCTTAAATCAGACACAGATCTGATGTTTTGCAATGTGACCGCAGTGTGAACGGTTATGTCGGATTGTATGTGACTTTTAGATAATCTTTGAGCGACGTGCGTCATCATTCTGTGCTGCAGGCATCATCTACCCCTCAGCAGCACAGTAGAACAGCACACAGGGCGATTACAGCACCACAGAAAGTTGGTTGTTCATGTTGAAAAAGATTTTGAAGGCATAACTGGTGCTTGTTAACTAATCTGGTTAACGATTGAGGCAAGGGTTGATCGCGAAGCCGAAAAAGCGTCATGGGTGTTGCGGATGGGGGATCTGTGTGCAAATGAGGAAGAACTTTCTCTCCGAGAGAAAAACAGGGCAGGTGCTCGAGCACCCAAACCTGCACACGTCTGCTGTTTATAACGAAGTAAAATTAAATAACTCCTCAAACGGAGATAAACCAACTCCGCCTTCACAGTAGGGGTGTCAAAATTAATTGTTTCTTCGGTGCACCCCGATACAGACGCGGACAATTCGGTATCGATTCAGTAATGACTATAACCGGTTATTATGTGGTGACGTCATTTATCTCCTATGCGCTCTGTCGCGAGGGAGGTGAGCGCCGTTATTTACAACACTCAGCCAACTCAAACCGGGGCCGGCCCGTGGCATAGGCACCATAGGCAAATGCTTAGGGCGCTGTATATCCAGTGGGGCGCCAGAAAGGAGCGCGGTTCAGTTGGTTTTGTTTTCGATTTTCCTGACACACTTTCAGTTATAGACAGCAATAACTCAAAAAACGCTTACCCTAAAAAGATCTAAAGTGTGTTTCCTACAGAAAGACAAAGCTGGTTATGTTTCACAGCTGTCTTTCTTTGTTTCGCTCGACATTACGAGCACTACTGCTGCTGCCCTCGCAGTCTGCGTTTACTTTAGCCGGCATAGCTCGCGCTGAGAGGAGCTCTCTGTAAGGGTCCGTCGGAGAAGTGCTTATTTTTTTCTGTTGCAAGGGCTTAAGTGTGTTTGTTTGTGTGTGTGTTTGTTTGTTTGATGCTGTCTATGTTTGTGAATGTGTTTGAATGAGAGACAGTGTGTTGCTGTGTGTCTGTGTGTTTATACAGACAGCATGTTATAGCCTCCCCCCTAAAATATAACACTATATAAGTGTAACAGGATTATTTTGGATATATAGATTTCACTATATTTTCCACCTGTGTACTTACTGTTCATATAAAATAGTTTTGTGTTCACAATATAAATGTAAAAAGAGTCTGTAAAGTGACAGTGGTTTCACCTCTTCTCCCCCCTTGGGTTAACGTCAAGGTGGTATAGTCCAAGCAGCCATACCTGTTGCACTATTGCTTGAGCGGTCTTTTCCACCTTTACCTTGAGCTAAGGAGTTTGTTATATTGTAGAATGTTATTTTTGTTGACAGTGTACATTTAATGTAATGAGCTGAAGCTGCCGATCTGTCATAATAACATTCTCTGTGCAGACTCAAAATGGTGTCCTCTCGTCATTCACTACACAACGCAGAGCAAAAGAGAGTACGGTTACATATGGAAAGCATCGTCAATGCACCGTGATGCACCGAGATATCGAATTGAACCGAATCGATGGCATGATAATCGTAACCGAACCGAACCGTGAGACCAGTATAGGTTCACACCTCTACTTCACACTTTAGCCTGCGGCTGCTCATTAACCCTTAATGAGTTCACTACACTGCTGGTGGTCAGAGCGCCACACACCACGGTTGTCATAAATCACAAACGATCAGTGTTTTTTATCACAGGAGACTTATTTAAGGTCTCTAATGCCTAAATACACATTAGTAGTAGCAGAACAATCATTTACGGTTCATGAATTACACCACGGTTGTCTGTGAAAAGGGTAATAATCATATAAGCATGATCTGTGCTTACTCATGCAGCACACACGTGTGCATAATTAGACATTTTGTGCTCTCCTTAATGCACTTTTGCGCATGCAGGTCAGTTTAGGACCATGATCTGTTCACACTGCAAATCTGATATTGGCCACATTTGTAAGAGCAGTGTGAGCAGCCATGCAAAAAAATCAGATCTGAGAAAAAACTGATTTAAGCACTAAGCCTCACAGTGTGAACGCAGCCAGAGTGCTCTTGACCTCAGACTGGGGCGACGCTTCATCTTCCAGCAGGACAATGACCCAAAACCAAGTGTGCCGCAAGCCTACGTTTGAGTGAAGGTCTCGGCCGTTAGATCGCCCCCTGGGGGCTGGCTGCAGTACAAGTCATAAAGCCCGCCTCCTCCGTGTTAATGAAGGAGACTTGAGCCCAAATAAAAAAAAATATTACACTTGCAATAAAATGTCCCGAAAGATGGTTCTGGTGGATTAAGGCACTGGTTATTGTGCTGAAATAGGTGCAGATCTTCATTTGTGTAAACAGTTTGTTTTTAGCAGTAATTTAATGCTGGGCGTGTCATCGTGATTGACAGCTGTGATTGACAGTTTCTCAAAGCAGCGCGTCTGAGCTTCGGCAGGAGACTGAAGTGTTATTATTCGATTTCTGTGTTATTTTACCATGACAAAATGAGTTCAGCAGTAAACTATAGTTTCTGACATACATGATCCTGGTGGAACACTGTTTATTCGCTAAGGTCAGGGCTTTTTTCGGGCTTTATTAGTTTGCTGATACACGCCTAGCCACCCAGATAGCAAAACACAGTTCCGGCTAGATTCTCGCCTGCCGGAGACTTATCTCTTAGAGCTCAGACTGACTAATGTTACCTCTGCTGGACCTACTCCAGATGCCTGGACTCACTACCCAATTCCAGCCCGAGTCAATCGAGCCAGATGCGGCGGCCGAGCGAGCAGGCGCTGCCGCATGCGAGCCGGAATCAGCCCGCGACGCCGCGAGTAAGTTATACGCTGCGGCCTGGAGCTGGCGCGATTGAATATATAAAACCCTCATATTTGTTAACGTTATTACATCCATTTGTGTTGATATGACAGCAAACGCATGCTGAGAAGTTCGGGGGGCGTAGTTGATTTTACATAAAGCGTTTGGTTGGAAGCTCGACTCTGCTCATTTTCGCGGCTCCTCCTCTGGCTCCATCAGACAATCCTTCTGCGCATGTCTGGCTCCAATTTCAGCAGTCTTTTGCGACAGTTTGTGCCCGTCAAGCAGGCGTTTTGCCCTCAAGGCGTTCAATGGGAAAAAGGGCTGTCGCGTCGTCCATATTTTTTACAGTCATTGCCCAAAACACACCGCCAGAATATAAATGGAGTGGCTTCACAACAACTCAGTAAATGTCCTTGAGTGGCCCAGCCAGAGCCCAGATGTAAATCTTATTGAACATCTCTGGAGAGATCTGAAAATGTCTGTACACGGTCGCTTCCCATCCAACCTGATAGATCTTGAGAGGTACTTTCCGGATGTTTTTACGTTGTACTTGTGCTTGATTGAATGCCTGCATGCAATTGCATCTGCAAGTCATTTCTGTAATTACACTGTTGACCATTCATTACACCAGGCTTAAACCTACCCAAACCACCAAACCTGTCCTGAACGTGACCTGTATCCGCCCTCAAGTGTTCTGCAGTACATTATGAACACAGTAAGTACATTGTGTTTATTTTTTGATGCAAGCACACAGTAGATAAGGCCACCAAATATAAAGCGAGAGAGTTTTCTCTGTCAGTCCTTCAGAGATGTGACCTTTTATTTGCTGTGAGTCCAGTGTGTGTGTGTGTGTGTGTTTGTGTGTGTCGGCTGGATGTAAAAAGCGCTGCTCTTTTCAAGGCTGAGATGGACATGTGCTTGTGGATGAAGGTCTAATGCTTTGCTTTACATGTCTGACATCAACAGAAACCTTCAGAGCGCTGAGAGAGCACATAAATCAGCATCTGGACGCAGTGATTCAGTCCAGGGTCTCCACGTTTGAGCACACGGGTCTGCAAGGTGAGGCTCTTCACAAGATGATGAAGTAAAAGCAGATGCAGGATTACTTCCAGAGCATCTGTGGTCAAATCACAACGGCTCTCATTCATGAGACGCGTTCAGTTGAAGGCAGAATTATATTCGCCCTTCTCTGATTTATTTTCATTTTCAAATATTTCCCAAATAATGTTGAACAGATTCAGGAGATTTTCACAGTGTTTCCTAAAATATTTGTTCTTCTGTAGAAAGTCTTTTTTGCTTTATTTTGGCTAGAATAAAAGCAGTTCTTAACTATTTTGGTAACACTTTACAATAAGGTTCATTAGTTAATGCATTTACTAACATGGACTAATCATGAACAACACATATACAGCATTTATTAATCATAATTGAACATTTACTAATGCATTAATAACATCCAAGTCCATGCTTGTTAACATTAGTTAATGCACCATGAGTTAACATGAACTAACAATGACCTACTGTATTTTCATTAACTAACGGTAACTAGCATGAACAAATACAGTAGTAGATGTATTGTTCATTGTTTGTTCATGTTAGTAAATGCATTAATTAACATTAACTAATGAACCTTATTGTAAAGTTCGACCACTATTTTAAACCCATTTTAAAGTCAATATTATTAGCCCCCTTAAAGTTAAACTTGTCACGTCATCGACTTTCTCTTTCAGATTTAAAGGGCTAGCGTTGCACCAGAGCCTCTTAAGTGGTTTCGTTTGAAAGTGTAGAATCTATATTTTATGCATATATGCATCACTTTGGTTTTTATTCTACTGTACAAAAGTTATTTACACTTAAATACACAGTGTTTTGGATACCCGAGCTGGGTATTTTACATTGGTTCATTTTCATATTTTTCATATGACACATGTACAAGTTATAGCTCAAATGAAAGCTCTTGCTGGTGCTCATACGGCTCTAGCATTATTTTTACTGAATTATATTCACATATCAAACAGTTGTTGAATGAATTGTGGTGTTTCCATGGCGCAGAAGTGAAAACAATACATTCATGATCAATAAGCAGCCTCAGATAGCACAGACAGCTGTCATCTCTTACCTTATGCTGTGCGCTTCAGGGCCATTCTCCTCTGTTTTTGAGGTGATGTGTATAAGTAATCCTTTTATATGTCTGATGTGGTCCAAACACAGTGAATTATGTTTGATCAAACAAAAGAATAGTGAAATATGAAAACAATGATCGCTCCCTGTGGCTTGTACAGCACCTCTCATCAGTTAGAAAACAATAACTTCTGCATAGATTATGGTGGAGACATTTTTCTTTTTTCCTATGATTACAGACATGTGCAGGAACCACCAACATTAATTACAGCACGCTCGACCACACACAACCTAAAAGGTACACTTGCAAATTTGAGTTTATAAAAAAAATACAAATATCGCCTCTTTTTTTAGGTGTTTATTATAACACAGACAACATATACAGATATTTTAAACACGTTCAATAGTGTTTTATGAAAATTCAAAGGGTTTTCTTTAAAACGATACCAAATTTTTGCATTTACACCTCTGCATGTAGATTTGGGAAGCTTTTAAATTTGGGAAGGCAAAATCCAGGCGGAAATCCCCAAATAGCAGCAGAGTTTAACTGGTTAAGTAATATTAGTGTTGGATTGTCTCCACAACAAACCACTGTTATACAATGACTTGCCTACTTACCCTAACTTCACCCTAATTACCCTAGTGAAGTCTTTAAATGTTACTTTAAGCTGTATAGAAGTGTCTAGAAGAATATCTAGTCTAATATTATTTACTGTCATCATGGCAAAGAGAAAATAAATCAGTTATTAGAGATGAGTTATTATGTTTAGAAATGTGCTGAACAAAAATGTGCTCTCCGCTAACAGAAACTGGGGAAGAATATACAGGAGGGTGAATAATTTGTGACCTCTGGAGTAACATATCGTAGGCTCCAAAATCAGATGCAGATTCAGAATGATCAAAATCCACATGATGATGATGATGATGATGATTATGATGATATGAAAAAAAGATGATGGTGAAAATGAGAATGAGGATAAAAAAAGATGATAAAGATGGTGATGATGATGATAAAGATGATGGTGATGAAGATTAAAATAATGATGAAGATGATGACGATAAGGTTGGTGATAAAAATGATGAAGGTGATGTTGATTAGACAGATGAAGGTAACAAGGATGATGATGAGGACGATGGTGATCAAGATGATGAAGATAATTATAATTGTGAAGATGATGATTTAAAATGATGACAAAGGTGATGAAGATGATGGTGTGTTGATCAGCTGGAGGAGAAGATGAAGAGAATGATGAAGATGACGATGATGATGAAGATGGCGATGAAAAAGATGATGGTCTGTTGATCAGCTTGAGATGAAGATGACTGATGAAGAAGGCGATGATGATGGTGTGTTGATCAGCAGGAGGTGAAGATGACATGATTAAGGCGATGAAGATGATGAAGATGATGATGGTGTGTTGATCAGCTGGAGGTGAAAATGATTATTGATGATGAAGATGATGAAGGTACGCTGATCAGCTGGAAGTGAAGATGACGATTAAGATAATGATTGATGAAGAAGATGATGATGATGTGGGTGTGTTGATCAGCTGGAGGAGAAGATGATGACGATGATGAAGGCGATGATGAAGATGATGGTCTGTTGATCAGCTGGAGGTGAAAATGATGAAGAGGATGATGGTGTGTTGATCAGCTGGTAGTGAAGATGTCGATAGATAATGATTGATGATGATGAAGATGATGATGATGTGTTGAACAGCTGGAGGTGAAGATGATGATGACTGATGAAGAAGATGGCGTGTTGATCAGCTGGTAGTGAAGATGTCGACGAAGATAAGGATTGATGATGATGAAGATGATTATGATGATGATGTGTTCAGCTGAAGATGATGATGGTGGGTTGAACAGCTGGAGGTAAAGATGTTGATGACTATGATGAAGAAGATGGTGTGTTGATCAGCTGGAGGTGAAGATGTTTATTGATGAAGAAGATGATGATGGTGTGTTGATCAGCTGGAGGTGAAGATGATTATTGATGATGAAGATGATGGTGTGTTGATCAGCTGGAAGTGAAGATGTTGACGAAGATAATGATTGATGAAGAAGATGATGATGAAGATGATGATAAAGATGATGTGTTCAGCTGTAGATGAAGATGATGATGAGGATGGTGTGTTGATCAGCTGGAGGTGAAGATGAAGAGAATGATGAAGATAGTGTGTTGATCAACCAGAGGTGAAGATGATGATGGTGTGTTGATCAACCAGAGGTGAAGATGATGATGGTGTTGATCAGCTGGAAGTGAAGATGACGACCAAGATAATGATTGATGAAGAAGACGATGATGATGTGGGTGTGTTGATCAGCTGGAGGTGAAGATGATGAATAATGAAGATGACGACGATGATGAAGATGGCGATGAAAAAGATGATGGTGTGTTGATCAGCTGGAGATGAAGATGACTGATGAAGAAGGCGATGATGATGGTGTGTTGATCAGCTGGAGATGAAGATGACTGATGAAGAAGGCGATGATGATGGTGTGTTGATCAGCTGGAGATGAAGATGACTGATGAAGAAGGCGATGATGATGGTGTGTTGATCAGCAGGAGGTGAAAATGATTATTGATGATGAAGATGATGAAGGTACGCTGATCAGCTGGAAGTGAAGATGACGATTAAGATAATGATTGATGAAGAAGATGATGATGATGTGGGTGTGTTGATCAGCTGGAGGAGAAGATGATGACGATGATGAAGGCGATGATGAAGATGATGGTCTGTTGATCAGCTGGAGGTGAAAATGATGAAGAGGATGATGGTGTGTTGATCAGCTGGTAGTGAAGATGTCGATAGATAATGATTGATGATGATGAAGATGATGATGATGATGTGTTGAACAGCTGGAGGTGAAGATGATGATGACTGATGAAGAAGATGGCGTGTTGATCAGCTGGTAGTGAAGATGTCGACGAAGATAAGGATTGATGATGATGAAGATGATTATGATGATGATGTGTTCAGCTGAAGATGATGATGGTGGGTTGAACAGCTGGAGGTAAAGATGTTGATGACTATGATGAAGAAGATGGTGTGTTGATCAGCTGGAGGTGAAGATGTTTATTGATGAAGAAGATGATGATGGTGTGTTGATCAGCTGGAGGTGAAGATGATTATTGATGATGAAGATGATGGTGTGTTGATCAGCTGGAAGTGAAGATGTTGACGAAGATAATGATTGATGAAGAAGATGATGATGAAGATGATGATAAAGATGATGTGTTCAGCTGTAGATGAAGATGATGATGAGGATGGTGTGTTGATCAGCTGCAGGTGAAGATGATGAAGATGTCAACGATGAAGAAGATGATGATGATGATGATAAAGTTTAATGAAGATGATTGATTGTTGATCAGCCGCAGATGAAGATGGTGAAGATGATGGTGTGTTGATCAGCTGGAGGTGAAGATGATTATTGATGATGAAGATGATGATGGTGTGTTGATCAGCTGGAGGTGAAGATGATTATTGATGATGAAGATGATGGTGTGTTGATCAGCTGGAGGTGAAGATGATTATTGATGAAGAAGATGATGATGTTGTGTTGATCAGCTGGAGGTGAAGATGATTATTGATGATGAAGATGATGGTGTGTTGATCAGCTGGAAGTGAAGATGATTATTGATGATGAAGATGATGATGGTGTGTTGATCAGCTGGAGGTGAAGATGATTATTGATGATGAAGATGATGGTGTGTTGATCAGCTGGAAGTGAAGATGTTGACGAAGATAATGATTGATGAAGAAGATGATGATGAAGATGATGATAAAGATGATGTGTTCAGCTGTAGATGAAGATGATGATGAGGATGGTGTGTTGATCAGCTGCAGGTGAAGATGATGAAGATGTCAACGATGAAGAAGATGATGATGATGATGATGATAAAGTTTAATGAAGATGATTGATTGTTGATCAGCCGCAGATGAAGATGGTGAAGATGATGGTGTGTTGATCAGATGATGAAGATGTCTCCCCCTGGTCTTCCTCAGCTTGTCCTTCATTCTAATAGAGCTTAGTTGAGCTGCTGACAGTAAGCAGATTAGGAGTCTTCCAGAAGGAGAGCTAATTATTCTGTGACTCCTGTACCTTCAGCTGCGGCGCTGAACACTCCTCCACTAATCCACTGATACCAGTAAAGCCCTTCACCGTCACAGTATACTCCAGTCAGTGCAATATTCAGCCTCTGCTTCTCATATTCAACCTCTGAAGCTGATATTTCCACATTATTATAGTAGGGAGGGAAACAGTGCGATATTTCTGTCTTTTTTATTTTATTTAAATGCATAAAAACTGATGTGAAACTTGTGTGCACGTACTCAGGGGCAGATTAGTGATGTGATGTAAAGTGCATATAACGCATGTAATGCCTATGGGCATACACCCAAAGCACTTCACATTCAAGAGGGGGGTCTCTCCTCAGCACCACCAGTGTGCAGCATCCACTTGGATGATGCGACGGCAGCCACAGGACAATGGGACCAGCTATTGGGGGATTGGGAGGCCATGATCGGAAAGGGCTGATGGAGGGAATTTGTCCAGGACACCGGGGTTTACACCTCTACTCTTTACCAGAAGTGCCATGGGATTATTAATAACCACAGAGAGTCAGGACCTCGGTTTAACATCTCATCCGAAAGACGGCACCCACTGACAGTGTAGTGTCCCCTTCACTAAACAGGGGCATTAGGACTTACACAGACCACAAGTTGAGCGCCCCCTGCTGGCCTCAGTAACACCAATTCCAACAGCAACCTAGTTTTCACATGTGGTCTCCCATCCAGGTACTGACCAGGCTCAGCCCTGCTTCGCTTCAGTGAGTAACCAGTCTTGGTCTGCAGGGTGATACGGCTGTGTAATTGTGTATAGTGAATTGGAGGCCCTAACCAATCCGTCCATGGGGTTTGAAAGCTCTAAAATACACCTTTTGTACTTAATTAATTCATTCATTTTCTGCCACTTTTCCGGGGCAGAGTCGCAGGGCAGCAGTCTTCGGAGAAAACCCCAGACTTTCCTCTCCCCAGACACTTTGTCCAGCTCCTCCGGGGGGATCCTGAGGTGTTCCCAGGCCAGCCGAGAGACATAGTCCCTCCAGCATGTCCTGGGTCTTTCTCGAGGCCTCCTCCCGGTGGGACATGCCTGGAACACCTCCCTTGGTAGGCGTCCTGGAGGCATCAGAAACAGATGCCTGATCCACCTCAGCTGACTTCTCCCGATGTGGAGGAGCAGCGGCTCTACTCCGAGCTCCTCACCCTAAGAGTGCGCCCTGCCACCCTTCAAAGGAAACTCATTTCAGCCGCTTTTTTGCCTTTCAGCTCAGCTCCGTCTTCACCACAACGGACTGGTACATTGACCGCATTACTGCTGCCGCTGCACCAATCTGCCTGTTAATCTCATGCTCCATCCTCTCCTCACTCGTGAACAAAACCCCGAGATACTTGAACTCCTCCACCTGGGGTAAGGACTTTCCTCCAACCTGGAGATGGCAAACCAACTTTTTCCAGTGGAGCATCATGATCTCAGACTTGAAGGTGCTGATTCAAATCCCAGCCACGTCACACTTGGCAGCAAACCGCCCCAGTGCATGCTGAAGGTCCATGTCTGAAGAAGCCAACAGAACAACATTGTCAGTGAATAACAAGGATGAGAGTTTTAGAGTACTACTGTATATAGAATGGAAGTATGTGATTTAGGATGCAGCTTAAAAACTCGTAAAGACCGAGACAGCCGCCCGCGGCTAAAAGTAAGTATTGTTCTTAAATGTATAATAACTTGATCCGCTGATCCGATCTGTACAATTCAAAGATTGGCAAAGTGAAGAGAATCTCAGCTTTCCAGCGCTGTAAAACATTACATTCACGGACTTTCAGACGCTCCGGAATCAGTGTGGTTACGTCATCAAATTTTGACAACGCTGATTTGTCAAAGAAACGCTCGTCACTGTGTCTTCGGACAAACCAGACATCATACATTGATGCATTGTCCCTCCTCCATGCCCAGATTGGTTCAAGCTCGCTCTCTCTCAACCAATAAGCATAGGTTTCTCTTTCTGGACCAACAATCAGCTGTTTGAACAACCCGGAACGAGAGATAGGCTGTACATGTACGCACGGCTAAATAAAACGCAAAAACAAAGTTTTGCATGAAATAATTCTCATACGAAGTACTTTTGCATTCACAACAGCACAAAAGCATGACAAAACTGTGACACAGCAAAGACGAAGTGCTGCTCTTGCTGTTTTCAAATGACGCAAATGACGGTGCGGCTGTTTGTCTGCAAACGCAAGTTGGGAAGCAGCAGAGTCAACACCATATGCTGGCACATAAAACCTAATGGATGGTCCATAATTAATCTAGTTTAGTTATGTAACAATTTATAGTATAGTAAATATTTATATAATTGTTTTTACTGAGGATTTGCACCATGTTTATTTGGACTTTGACGCATTATTTCTTATTTCTTACTTTTTATTTGTTCATTGTAAGTGGTGTTGTTTATGGAAACTGAAAATATATTATTTGTAAAAAGTCAAATTTGCTTCAGTGTTCTGTTATTTTGTAACATTTTTTTCTGTTTAGTTCATTCCCAGAACTTTTAGGCGAATACATTGTCAGTAAATAAATGCATTTTTTTTTTCTCATTGAAAAACGCCTTGGAATAACATTGAAATAAATTGCTATAACTTGCTCAGGACATGGTGGATGTACACAACATTTATTTTGGAAGTATAAAACATCATAGCATGTATTTCTAAAGAAAAAAAAACAAACTTCATGAGGTTTTGTTTGTATTAACTAGAAAATGCCACTTTTTAAAAAAACATTTCCGGAAAATTCTGGAACATTTTCTGTCTGTTCATATGTTTTTGGACCAAAAAATATGTAAGACTGGACCTTTAAATGATACAGATTGAAACTTCAGGTTCTCCTGTTCAAAATAATATATGACACTTGAGGCTGACTGCTAAAATAAAAATAAAACTGCTTTTTAAAAAAAATAATAATATAAGCCCATTAGGTGCCCACAAAATACCTCTAGGTCTTTAAAGGTGTAATGTCAGCATAGCAGGCGATTCAAAAACAAGACTACAGTTCTATGCTAATGAGGGAGACATGGTCACTAGTGGGCGGGGCTTTCCCCTTCTGATGACACGTACAAAGGGGGAAGGTCAATCAAAGTGTTTCTGCAGACTTTTCATCAAGTCTGCTTTAAAACAATACAATTAATACATGTTTACCATTAGAGACTGGAGATATTCACACACTGCTGACATGAGGTTAAAACCCTTATTAAAGTGAGTTTTGCACAATGGGTGCCCTTTAATGACTGGTGTGTTTTGTCATTCATCGCAGCGGTGAAGGAACAGATGATATATATATATATATACACATATATATATATGTATATATATATATATGTATATGTATATATATATATATATATATATATATATATATGTATATATATATATATATATATATGTATATATATATATATATATATATGTATATATATATATATGTATATGTATATATATATATATATATATATATATATATATATATATATATATATATATATATATGTATGTATATATATATATATATATATATATATATATATATATATATATATATATGTATGTATATATATATATGTATGTATATATATATATATATATATATATATATATATATATATATATATACACATATATATATATGTATATATATGTATATATATATATATATATGTATATGTATATATATATATATATATATATATATATATATATATATATATATATATRTATATATATATATATATATATATATATATACACATATATATATATGTATATATATATATATGTATATATATATATATATATATATATATATATATATATACACATATATATATATGTATATATATATATATGTATATGTATATATATATATATATATATATATATATATATATATGTATGTATATATATATATATATATATATATATATATAGTATATATATTTATGTATATATGTGTATGTATATATATGTGTATATGTATGTATGTATATATATATATATATATATATATATATATATATATATATATATATATATATATGTATATATATATATATATATATGTATATATATATATATATATATATATATATATATATATATATATATATATATATATATATATATATATATATTTATTTATTTATTTGTATTCTTTAGGAAACAGTCCATCTATTGTGTCTTTCTATATAAAATTCCTCACCATCTTTACCTGTAAAACAACTTACCTCTTCCGCTGATGTCATTAGTTGTTCTGCCAATCATGTGACTCCCTTACAATAATGATTCGAATGATCCAGTCGGTTCCTCATGGGTAAAAAAAAAGTCCTTCCCTGTTCACCGTTGTCATTAAATATCCTGCTTGACTCGGACATAATTCACATTACAGAAGTAAAGCAGCTGCTGAAAGCTGTCTGATGTGGAATTGTCAATCTAATTGTCCTCCGCAAATGAATGTCTCTGCAGGTTCTGCTCAATAGTCTTTTCCTTCTGCACAACGGACTCATAAAGGAGGCAAATCCGCACAAATGAAAGGATTATGGCTCATTTATTGGCGTATGTGAGTGAGCATTAGAGCTGGGCTTCAGTGAATGAAGCTTTTCTCCTCATGTGTCTATCCAGAGGTCAAGGTAACTGTCCCCAGATCAGCTTTTATCAGTGATGAGGGCGATACATTACAAGCGGTGTTGAAGAAATGTAGTAGTTTATTACAATCTGAAATCACTTAAATCTAAATGTGTTACTTTGTTAACTTATAAGTAAAGCAATGTACAAATGTATGTCTCGTGTTATTTTTTATTTTATTAAAGAGTAAAAAAATGGCCCTACACTGCTTACAAGTAGCGCGAGTCATGCAATCAGATTACTTTTATTAAGTAACTAGTGAAGGGCTTACTTTTCAATTTGAATGTTAGGAACTCCTCTGTGGGACTCGACACTTGTTAAAGTTGGCATGAAGCAAAGTTAAGATTAGCCTTCGTTACCATATCTTGATGTAAAGCTGATTAAAACAAAATTAGAAATTAAAATAAAAGCAAATGCAGGCCAGTGCATGATTTCATCCTTTTGGAACGACTGGATTCTTAGAAGATGGATGTAGCTAAAAAATGGAGGAAGACAGATGAACGGACGAAAGCTCAGCAAAAGCACACCCTGATATTCCTGCCCTAAATTGGAAAAAGCCAACTGATAGCCCGCCCCCTAAAGCCCCCCTGAAAGTACTGGTAACCCTGTCCTAAAAAGACTGATTGCCCCACCCTAAATGACTGATGGCCCTGCCCCCAAAATGACTGATAGGCCCGCCCTAAAGGACTATTAGCCCTGCTATAAGACTGATAGCCTCACCCTAAAGAAGTGGTAGCCACGAACTCAAAATGTCTGCTAGCCCCATCCCGAAATGACTTGATAGCCCCGCCAAATAGACTGATAGCCTCACCCTAAAGAACTGATAGCCTTGCCCCCAAGAGTATTGATAGCTCTGCCCTTAAGGAATGATGCACCCTAAAGGAATTTGAGCCCCACCCACGAAAGCCCTGAGAGTCCCACCCTAAAGCACTTAAAGCCCCGCCCCCCGAAATGACTGACAGCCCCACACTAGAGTACTAATAGCCCCGCCCTAAATGACCGATAGCACCACTTTAGAGGACTCATAGCCCCGCCCTAAAATATTAGTAGCCCTGCCCCAAAAGCAACGATAGCCCCACTCTAGAGGACAGATAGCCCCACCCGAAAATACTAGTAGCCCCACCCCAAAAGCACTGATAGCCCCACTCTAAAATACTAGTAACTCCGCCCCAAAAGGACTGATAGCCCCGCACTTAAATACTAGTAGTCCTGCCCCAAAAGCACTGATAGCCCCACTCTAGAGGACTGATAGCCCCACCCTTAAATACTAGTAGCCCCGCCCCAAAAGTTAATAGCCCCACTCTAGAGGACTGATAACTCCGCCCTAAAATTATAGTACCCCACCCCAAAAGCACTGATAGCCCCACTCTAGAGGACTGATAGCCCCGCCCTAAAATACTAGTAGCCCTGCCCCAAAAGCACTGAATACTCACCTGTAGAGGACGGAAAGTCCTGCTCTAAAGTACTAGTAGCCTCACCCCAAAAGTTAATAGGCCCACTCTAGATGACTGATAGCCCCGCCCTAAAATACTAGTTGCCCCACCCCTAAAGCACTGATAGCCTCACTCTAGAGGACTGATAGCCCCACCCTTAAATACTATTAGACCCGTCCCAAAAGTTAATAGCCCCACTCTAGAGGACTGATAGCCCCGCCCTAAAATACTAGTAGCCCTGCCCCAAAAGCACTGATAACCCACCTATAGAGGACGGAAAGCCCCGCTCTAAAGTACTAGTAGCCCCGGCCCAAAAGCACTGATAGCCCCACTCTAGAGGACTGATAGCCCCGCCCTAAAATATTAGTAGCCCCGCCCCTAAAGCAATGATAGCCCCACTCTAGAGGACTGATAGCCCCACCCTAAAATACTAGTAGCCCCGCCCCAAAAGCACTGATAGCCCCACTCTAGAGGACTGATAGCCCCGCCCTAAAATACTAGTAGCCCCACCCCTAGAGCACTGATAGCCCCACTCTTAAATACTAGTAGCCCCGCCCCAAAAGTTATTAGCCCCACTCTAGAGGACTGATAGTTTTACTGACGGTCGTTTGTTTTCAAAGCAATGATGTTTTTTTAATTATATTATAATAAACAATCATATTAAAGTAGATAATGCCACTAATGCTTCCTAAATCTATAACAAACCACCTATTTTACAAAATAATCTTTTAAAAATTTGCATTACATTATATTAAAATAGATACTGCCAGTGACTTTTCCCGTTTGCTGCAAGAGATCTTCTATAAGGTGATCATCATCATCATCATCTGATGTTTATAGCAGTTGTGATGTGTGTGTGTGTGTGTCTCCACAGGTTCATCATTGAGTGTGTGCCAGATGACCGTGGGCTGAGGCTGAAGAATGAGTAAATCACAGTTCTGATGATGATGAGTGTCTGTCTGCCCGCTGCGGCTCATCCACTCACTGCCGTCTGGGTTGTTCTGGTTGCCATGGCGATGACCCGTCATCACGTCCCCTCACCTGGTGAACCGCTGAGTCAGTCAGTGTGTGCTGCTGGAGGAGGGCAGACAACATGCGGAGCCGCAGCACTGATACTGACCTCAGAACAGAGGAGCTGCTGATGGAAAAACAACACTACACACACAGAGAGAGTGGGGGGTAGATGGATAGATAGACAGACAGACAGACAGACAGACAGACAGACAGACAGACAGACAGACAGACAGACAGACAGATAGACAGACAGATACATAGATCAACAGACAGAGAGAGAGAAGCAGACAGAGATCGACAGACAGATAGACAGACAGACAGATAGACAGATAGATAGATCAACAGATAGATAGATAGATAGATAGATAGATAGATAGACAGACAGACAGATACATACATACATAGACAGAGAGAGATATATATATATATCTGTACATCAGTATTGACAGCCTTTGGTGTGAAGGTCTAAATTGAGCTCAGGTTCATTCTGTTTCCACTGATTATTCTTGAGATGTTTCAGCAGCTTAACTGGAGTTCACCTGTGCTCAATTCAGCTGATTTAACATGATCTGAAAAGGTATTTGAAAAGGCACAAACCAAGCATGGAGACAAAGGAATTGTCTGTAGACCTCCGAGACAGGATTGTCTGGAGGCACAAGGGTGGGGAAGGTTACAGAAACATTTCTGCTGCTCTGAAAGCTCCAATGAGCACAGCGGCCTCCATCATCCGTAAGGGGAAGATGTTTGAACCAGCAGGACTCTTCCTAGAGCTGGCCGGACATCTAAGCTTAGTGATCAGGGGAGAAAGGCCTTAGTCAGGGAGGTGATCAATAACCTGATGGTCACTCTGTCTGAGCTCCAGCGTTCTTCTGTGGAGAGAGGAGAACCTTACAGAAGGACAACCATCTGTGCAGCAATCCACCATCAGGCATCTGTATGGTAGAGCGGGCAGACGGAAGACACTCCCCGCCTGGAGTTTGCCAAAAGGCATCTGAAGGACTCTCAGAGCATCAGAAACTAAACTCTCTGCTCTGATGAGACTCAAACTGAACTGTTTGGAGTGAACGCCAGGCGTTACGTTTGGAGAACAGCAGGCAGCGCTCATCAGCAGGCTAACAGCATCCCTACAGTGCAGCATGGTGGTGTTGGCATCATGCTGTGGGGATGTGTTTCAGCAGCAGGAACTGGAAGACTAGTCAGGATAGAGGGAAAGATGAATGCAGCAATGTACAGAGACATCCTGAATGAAGACCTGCACAAGAGCGCTCTCGACCTCAGACTGGGGCGACGGTTCATCTTCCAGCAGGACAATGACCCAAAGCACACCG